>NW_022992102.1:0-116494 GCF_902827175.1 Gymnodraco acuticeps
CGCTGCCACCCGCCCGCTGCCACCACCCGCCCAAATATATTTCAGATCTGTGGGAAACACTGTATTATGTAATATATTACTATTTTTTTAGTAACGACCCCATCTCTGCTAGTAGCGCTAGCTTTAGCTAACGTTAGCCAACGGAACGAACTGCCGAGTAAAATTGGAAAACACTGGTAATTAATTATTCTATAATTTGTAAAACTACGGTGTTAAAAAAATACAGATTCTAATGGTCAGATATAGATATACAGATACTAAAGATAGGCAGGTACTTGCTTTCAAGCAGAACACAGGGGAAAACAAACTTAGCGGGAGTGTTTACGTGTTAGGCGTAATGACATACAACGGCCTCGACAATTTCTGTAGTCCTATTCAGCCACTCGGTAACAACCATCATTTTTCAGACACGTAAACTCTTCAAAAATCACCAGTGGGGTCACTGCTGATGTATTTAATGTCGTAGAACAAAACGTGATTTATCTCTTAAATTTGTGTCAACCACAGACCTTATTTCGAGCTATTTTCCAAAACCCTATGGAGAAAATGCATTGCTTTTTGACGAAGGAACCGGAAGTGGTACAAATGCTAACTTACTTCCGGGTTTTACGATGCGTCACTGCAGTTCTCTATTGAGGGCTTTGTTTCTCTATTAATTGAAACATCATTGCTGTCCCAGAGTCCTAGATCACAGTCAAACCGCTTGTCTTGTCTCAAAAGAAGTCAACATATATTCATTTTATCGTCTAATATGAAAAAGAAAGCAGCAAATCTTCACACTCCAGACGCTAGTGCTAATTATTGCCGGAATAATGACTAAATAAATAATAATAAAAGAGGTTATTTTCATATCGTTTCAGCTTCTGTGGTATCCGTCTAAAACTTGAATTGGGTTATTTGTAATAAGAACATCTCCCTCCTTCGACCCCATCTCATTGTCTCACCTCTTCCTCCTTATTTTCATATTCTTAAACTCTGTACACTTTATCCGTTTTTCGACTGCTGCTCACTGACCGCGCCTTGTCTCTGTGCCCCCCCCCCCCTATTCTCATGTGTTTCTCCTCAGGCTCATCAGCAGTGCAGGAAGGCAGACCGTCTGCTGGTGGCTGGGAAGTATGAAGAGGCCATCACCTGCCATGAGAAAGCAGCAGGTAACACTAACACCACACTGACCCTTAAGTAAAAGTACAAAATTATTGGCATCAAAATATACTTAAAGTACCAAAAGTAAAAGTACTCCATATGACCCTTATCAGAACAGAATTGTATATTTACTGGGTTACGATTGTGATTATTGATGTGTTTTCATCACAACTGGTAAATGAAGAGCATATTTGAATAACTTAAAGGGGACCTATCATGCAACATGCACTGTTGAACGTCTTTTATACATGAATATTAGGGGTGTAACGGTTCACAAACATTTCGGTTCAGTACGTACCTCGGTTTTTTGGTCTCGGTTCGGTTCGTTTTCGGTACAGCAGAATTTTTTTTCACAAAACATATATATATATATTTTTTTTATTATTATTAAACTGTGAATAATGTATTCACTCAAATAAATACAAAATATAATAAAATAAACATTAAGGTGCAGCATTTCGATGAACTGAAACAATCTGTATTTGAACTGTACTGTACTAGCACCTAAGCAGCCAGTTTGACATTATGACTTGCTTGTCATTGTATTTTCATGTTTTTTAAAGAAAAATTAACTTGTCCACATTGCTTGCCGAAAGGGCAGATCTACTGGCACTAACAATGTCTCCTGCTGTGGAGAACACCCTCTCTAGGGATAGAGGTAGCAGATACAGCCAGGTAGCGCTTTGCTAACATGGCAACATAAGGATATTTGGCGTTTGTAATAGCGTTGGCTCGGTCTGATCTTGTTCGAGTGGTGGAGGCTTACATGCTAGCGGGAGTTGGGTTTGCACTTCAGTCTTTTTCTTTTGGTACCGGTGATATTCACGTTCGGGTGATGCCTTTTCAAGAGTGTGCAAGTTGAATGTATTACCAGCCGCGTAACCAATTTTAGTTGAACAATGCCGACAAACAGCTTTGGTTCGGTCCACCTGTCTTTGTCCGTCATCCTTGTACGTAACTGCGAAACCAAAATGTTCCCAAACCGGAGACTTCAATGATGCTGGAGGATTTTCAGCTCAACTTTATCTGCGTTCGCCATTAATTTTCGACAGTTCCTCAAATTACTGACTACATTTGAACGCATCCCTCTGACCAGCTCTCATGTATGCCTCTCATCCAATGAAATGACTTGCTCGCTCTATGACGCGTGGAACCCAATGTGAGCAAATTACTCTGAACGCTGCGACGCAGCACCTGAGATTACTTCCAATAAGTTGTTCACGTTCTCAATTTTTTACGTTTAACATTATATTCGTTCGGTACACTTCGGTACATACGTGTGTACCGAACCGAAGGGCCCGTACCGAATAATTTCGGTACGGGTACGTGTACCGTTACACCCCTAATGAATATGTGTCCCCGGTGTGTCAGGGAACTCACCAAGTGTCAGAAAATACAACCCTCTTTTCCTCCATACCCAAATCTCTAAAAACGGGGGCTTGCCAATGGATCTGATACAGACTGATCCAGATTTGAATATAGTCTGACGTCAGTGACGAGGAGCTCCGCCTATATGGGCAACTCTCCACCAATCAGGGGAATGAGAGGTTGCCGTGGCATGGTAACAGCATGGTAACATGACGCTCGTAACTCGGCCCCCTCCTTTGCAGGGGGCGTGGTCAGCTGCAGCACATGCAAAAAATAGAGCGAAATGAGGCATGGCTAAAAAGAAAACGTATAATATATACCTTATATAGGTATGGCCCTACAATATATTATTCAAATATAGCATGATAGGTCCACTTTAATATACTGCTGCTGGAAATCTCTTAACCCAGGGGGTCTGCAACCAATCAATGCCTGTACGTGTTTTGGACGTAATATGGTCTTTGTTTACATTAGCAAGCATCGCTAACACTCAGAGCTAACCTGTACTGGAGAGAGTATGTGTAAAGAAGCAGGATATGAAAAAGAACACACCTTGTGGTAAACCTTGAGAGAGAAAGCATTTGAGCTCCATGCTGTTTCAGAGCTAATCCTTGATGTGGTTTTGGCGTTTCATCCCCACAGCATTTATTTTAGAAAGTATCTGCTGGGTCCCTCATGAGCAGGCAGAAGCTCCGCTTATATACCCCGAATCAGCACTTTAGTAACAGGAAGTGAAATAGAGGGATATGAGGCATGGCTACAATGTGTGGTATTTTGAGCAAAACACTTCATAGACATGTTTTTTATACATTTTGATATATCTGAGACCTATGCTATTGCCTACAAATTGCATGATGGTGACCTTTAATATATGTCAAAATGTATTTAATAATTGATTTTGTAGTAGCTAATAATCTAAAACGGATCAATCAGGGCTAGGATACCGTTGTAGCTGCTCCGTCAAAGTAACGTCATAACGTGACATAAATAAAGTAGTGACTGCATGGTCATGCCATAGACAGTCTATGGTTTGTACACATACATTTAGAATAGATTTTCATCCTGTCTCTGAACAAACATAAATGTGCTATAGAAATAAAATGGATTGGATTGGAAACATGACATTTCACGTGACCTTGTCCTGTGAATTTCTTACTCAAGTTTCAACTCTTGCAAAAATAAGACGTGAATTTCTCATCACTCTTGCTTCTCACTCTTACTTCAAATCAAAGAGCATTTCTGACTGTCGTTGTTTCTAAAAACCAACGTCACCTCATTGTCTCCTCTGTCTCTGTCTCTCCCAGAACTTTTGACAGAAGCCATGAAGACAACTGAGTGTAAGCAGGTGAGATATACAGTGGGTGGGGTGGGGGGGGGACAAGTAGGTGGTACGTTCTCCATCATTTCGGCATTCATCTCAATGAGACTTAAGTATTGGTTAACACAGCCTTTAGTCAGGTCCTCTGCCTACATATTGATACATCAGTAATGATACAAACTACTTTAACCATTTGTAATGCTGTCATTTACTCAGTGTCCCATCATTAAAAACAATACTTGAGTAAATGTACACAGTTACTGAAGGGGGCAGCTGTAGTCTGAGCTGTGCTATTAGGATCGTCAATATGGACTGAGGGAGGGGGGCGTGGCTATGATCACATGATCAAAGCACTACTTAAGGTCTGGGAAAGAATAGAAGGTGCTTTCAATACAATCCAGTTGTGCATGGCACAATGGACACAACTAGTCCAACAAGTCAGGTGTTGTTCAAAGTACCGATGTAACACAGTATCTCACTTCCTGCCTCTGATGAGTTATCCAACCTTATTTTACAAGATTCATTCAAATGTTATTGTCATATGCACCGTAGCTACAGTGTCGTTATGGCAATGGAAATCTTAAGCCCCAGCATCCCACAACCTAACATATGTATACATAAATATATATAAGACTTTAGAATAAAACAATAAAAAATAGTGCAAGATGAAACGGCTTAAATATAATAGTGACTAATGTGCAGGTAATGCAGGAGCAGTAGACGTAAGTAAGATGAGCTAAAAATAGAATGTAAAATGAAATAATGTACAGGAATAAAATGCTGCTTGTTGTAGTAGTAAATGCACATGTGGAATCCAAACAGACGGAGGCTTTTAAGAGCCAGTGGAAAGAAATCAGTTTTGATTTATGTCCCTTGTGTTATTTCTGAACCCGATTGAGCGCAGGACCCTTTTCCTGTTTGTACTGATGGGTTCTGATAGGATTGAATCCATTCTACTCATCTTAATAACTTTATTTCTATAGCATCTGTCATGCAAGATGCAGCCCTGAGCAAGACAAGATAAGCAAAACAATAGCAATGAGTACAAATAAATAAAAAACAAAACAGAAAAGAGTTGGAACACAAAACAATAAAAGAATAAAACATGAACATTGGTCCCACTAAAATGACCCCGTGTGTGTGTGTGTGTGTGTGTGTTGGTGTGTGTGTGTGTGTGTGGTGTGTGTGTGTGTGTGGTGTGTGTGGTGTGTGTGTGTGTGTAGGCTCGTCTGTCCATGGAGCTGCAGAGGGACAGTCATATCAAACAGCAGCGACTCATCCAGGAGCGCTTGAAGAGAGAGACCCGTCGAGAGGCCACGAAGTCCCGCCTCGCTCAGGTGCAGCCCCCCCCCAGCAGCCCGGCCCTCCTCACCCAGACCCCGGGCCAGCTGCAGCCCAGCGGCCCCCCGGCTGCAGAGGGGGTCAGGGAGCGGGAGTACGACACCCTGCTCTACCAGCTCCAGACCCGGCAGACCGGGGGCTGCCAGCCTCTGACCACGCCGTGCCCCGGCACTAAGACCACCAAAGACGACAAGACCCGGCTGGAGGAGCAGCAGACCACCATCGAGGACCTGCGGCGCCTGGTGACCCGCCTGATGGACGACAACCAGCAGCTGCGCTCGGAGAACGCCCGGCTGCGCTCCGAGGCCACCGACGCAGACTTTGTGGAGTGCTCCGAGCTCTGGGGGAACTCACAGGCAGGGGGCGCTCTGGGGACAGGGGGGGAGCAGGTGAGGAGGAGCACGGGTGGGAAGGGGAAGGAGATCGCCATCCCCCAGCTGCCCCCCGCTGGAGATGCCCGCGCAGGAGGACCTGTGTCTGGACGACCTGCCCCCCTCTGGAGCTGCCCGAGGACATCCAGAACGAACTGAAGGATGCTGCTGGACAGGGACAAGCTGTGAACACCACACACACACACACACACACACACACACACACACACACACACACACACACACACACACACACACACACACACCACACACACACACACACACACACACACACCACACACACACAGGCACCAGGGTTGAGTTTGGATGCCAAAAATGTTTGTCATGTGACCCGGGGCTGTCACAGAGCTATAATGAAACCCCCATACTGTGTGCAGTAATAATGATGATGCAGGGGGGGGACTTGTGCGAGTGATTTTTTTATTTCATAGTCTGGAATTAAATAACTGATTATTTCAGGGCTCGAATGCTAAATGATAGTGCTTTTATCTATAAGATGATAATTAACATAATGTTTTGGGCTTTTGCAAATGTTGGCACGGTGGAAAACATCCCTCTAACTTCCTGTTGGGGGGATTTTGGCCAACACATGAATGCCAGCGGCTGTAGAGTTTGATTATATACAAATATCATTTTGTTGACATTAATTAAGTTAGTAAACATGAATTTACCAATAAGATAACGTTATTTAATTATTTTGTTGTTGGATTTTATTTTTTTAATTTGTGCTATCACAATATATTTTGTATTGCCCTTATTTCTTTTTGTTCTTGCACCAGAGCCTGAGATTCAGTTCCTTCTGTTTGCCTCTTTCAGAAAGAAATAAGAAAATGAATGTGGGATGTTAAAACACATCATTGCTTGAAACTTGATGAATAAAATCAACTGAGATTCTTTTTGAAATGTTCACATTTTTTCAATCCGACATGAAGTTCTCTAGTTTTCAATTCATGTTCTTCTAAGAATCCAGGAGACAATCATGGACTTTTGGCCGTGCAGTAAAACTCCTGCTTCACCAGCTGTGGAGCATTTCAGCTACTTCCTGTTCCTCAGTCCTCAGTTTGAGAGATGAAGCAGAACCAACACCTGATGTTACACTGAGAACTCCATGAGGGAGAGAGGAGAGCGACACATGTAGAATGTGTCTGAACTGCTCCTGAAGGGCATTATTGGACCACACACACACACACACACACACACACACACACAGATCTGTTCAGAGCATACTGCTGTTTCTGAGGAACAACTACATTTTTTATTTGAGTGTACTTGAATTAAAGGCTTCAATTATAATGTTTGTGTGTGATGTGAAGTTGTATGTCTTGGCTGCCAAAGAGAGTTGACTGATGTTCTTGTGCAACAATAGCAACAGAAGCTACTAAGAGGAGCAGAAGGTGTTTTCTAGCCTTTAGCCACACATCACTTTCCAACTGCTCCTGAGACGTTAGAATGAGCATCTCCCGGGACACACCCCAGCATCTGTAGAGACTGGAGGAGCTGAGACAACTCATTGACTAATGAATCATAAAATGTCATATTTAAGAGTGCTGATCTATTTTTTACAGCAAACATGAACTGGCTTCTGACTGTCTGTTTTACATCATTCAAGTGAATCATTGTGACATTTGAAGATGACATCTTGTGCTTTACAAATTTGAGATGAGCATTTCTTCTTTCAATTCTGATTTGAAGATAAACTGTTAATCAAATAATTGGATCTGGATTGGATGAATTGATTATGAAAATAAAGACACGCCCCAATGTGACAGTGCAGATTTGAGCTGCATCACATGCAGCGGTAACATCAGATATGGTGTGCTTACTTCCTGTTTATACCTATGGTAATGAAGAGAAAGGAAATGCAGCTCTCACAGCTTGCGTCATCTTTCAAACTCATGATGTTCAGGATGAAGGAAGCTGCTGCGGTTTCTCTAGGGATCATTTGTGTGCAGACAGAGGTTTGGAGATGTAATGAAGGGAAGAAGAGGACAGGAACAAGTGAGGCCTGTCCCTCTGCAGGAGAGCAAAGTGAACATTGTAATAAGCCAGAGATGGAGTACTCGAGTCCTGGACTCTGGATCTGGATTAATACTGAGCAGAACCCAGAGGTATCACGCTCAGTGGGGGATGGATGATCCCCGCTAAATGTCTCTTAAAATTTGCCGGAAGCACTCCACGGTTTCTGCGATGACAGCTTCTTCTGGTAGCAAGTTCCACTCTGATTGTTCTCGGAAAGAAGGAGTATTTAAGAGTGTCACTAGTTGCGAAAATTCGCTCGAAGTTCAAAGAGTTGGCTTTGCGGGTTGCACTTCTTCTAACTGGCTCTAGGTACATTGATGCATCATTGGCTGAGATGTTATGGACAATCTTGAAGAAGAGAACCAAACGAGCCAATCGCCACCTTTCACTTAATTCCACCCAGTTCAACCGCTTGAGCATTTCTGTGACACTGCTGTCCCATTCATAATCTCCAAAAATGAATCTTGCACCTCTTCTTTGTACTGATTCCAGCGCATCACTGTCTTTATCAGTGTAGGGGTCCCAGACCGAGCTGGCGTACTCTAGTTTAGAACGTACTAGGGCCACAAAAGCTGTCTCCTTCAGTTTCTGGGGACAGCGTCGCAGGTTCCGGCGTAGGAAGCCGAGCGAACGGTTTGCCTGTGTTACAATTTGGCCAATGTGTTGGCCAAATTTCAGGTTGTTATGGATTTCTACCCCAAGATAAGGCTGGTGGGTCACCTCTTTTAACACCTGGCCACATAGAGTATAGTTTTTAATGTGCGGGTTTGTTGATCTGCTTGTTCGTAGGATGTAGCACTTACTAGTATTAAAGCACATTCACGCTCACTCTCCCTGAAGGTAAATCTTTGTTTAAAACTGTGGGGAATTGGATATCATTCATGTTATCCAAAAAAATGTAATAGTACATCATTAAAACGCTTTACACTGTATCAAGATTGTCAATTTGTCAAAGTTAGCCAGTAACTACAGCTTTGTTTGTCACTTACCTTCATAATTGTCGACGTAGCTGGATATGTAGCTACATCTTGAACCCCTTTTCTCTTTTGCTCCTCGGGGCTGAGCCTGCCGCTTGTACCAGCCGATGTACATCACTGATGTTAACCTTCGGTAGGTCTTGGAGACATCGAGTGTAAAATAGTGCCTATAATATCTATACGCTATCTCTCTCGCTATCTATACTAGGGTGACCATATTTTGATTTCCAAAAAAGAGGACATGCTGCCCCCAGCCTCGAGATACTTAATGATACTCAACGTTCACTCAAAGATGCCTTATTGTTTTAAAGTATGCCTCCTCTGTATGGATATACAATTATTATTTATATTATTTTACTGTATATAACACAATAATATCTCTCTATAACCAAAGACACACCAAACCAAGGTTACTCAACAATCAACATGCTTTATTATGCCTACAATTATCTCTGACAAATCTCAAATGCACAAGAATAACTTAAACATCAACCTGTAACAAAATAATAGCTCTCTTTTCAAGTCTTACTGGACACAAATAAATAACAAAATATATGAAATAGTATAAAATAGAAAATTCAGCTTTAACAAATAATCTCTTTGTATCTTGTGAATGTAAACAATAAAACAGTAACCTCACAAAGATACTAATCTAATTATTTTAAAAGTGCACTATGCAGTTTTGGATTTCACATTTGCATAATTTCCATTAGTGAACATAACATAACATTTGATTATCTAAATCAAACACATTTTGAGGCACCATGAACCAAATATAAGCCTACTTTAAATGTTTGTAAACACAATTCCAGGCCCTGTCATTGTAAACAACCAGTGAAACCACAACTTTTCACATATTTCTAGCTTCAAACCGTTTTCTAGGGTCCCAATTTAAAATGAAAAGTTTAAAGTTTCTCTCCCACAGCTACATAGCTTTCTCTCTCTGCATAGCTGCATACTTCAATCTTCTTCATCCTGCTTTTCTTCTTCATCCTCCTTGTCTGCCCATCGATATTTAGCTGTGGAGCTGATCTTTCCCAGCAGTTTTCGGTTGCTCAACAAATAAGCATGAAAGTCTTTGCAAGACATGTCTTTCAAATGGTATTGCACACATAGAATCCCCTTCAGTGACTCAACAGACAGCTGGTTCCTCTCCTTGGTCCACTGGCTCTGCATCAGTGAGAAAACCCTCTCAACATTTGCATTGTGAGAGGAAAGTGCAAAGACAAACTGTGCAATCTTCAGTAGTTCTGAGTAACATGCAATGCTTCTGGTCCACTTCTGGAGCACCTGCAGGCCACTGAACTCCTCATCACTACCTTTCTGTGAATCTCTTCAGATTGGTGACCTGGTCAAAACACTTGACATCATCAATTACCACCCCCTTCTCTCCTAGGAACTTGATGCAGGCCTCCACATCATTCCACTCTGGTGGCTCACTCAGATCCATCCACGTGAATGTGGAGAACTCTTCCATGGGAGTCATCCACTTCTCCAGATACTCCAGACATGTACTGTACAGGCCTTGCACATCAGCACAGAACTGGTCATATTCCTTACCAAGTCCATCACTACGCTTTTGTGCCAGTAGTCCCTTAACTTTAAGGGACATGAAGTTGTTGCTCTTGCGTTGAAGAAGAATGGTGTGGATGCTGTTCATTATTTTCTTTACCTCCATAATGGAGTTCTTCTCCTTTTCCATGGCTTGAATGTGGGTGTGGAACGCAGACATGAGTGAGTGCATGTGCCAGAGGTAGATCTCACTGAATTCGTTTTCAAAAAACTTCTTGATCACTATGGGTGGTTTTTGCTGAGACAGAAATAATGCCTTTAAGGCTGGAAACATCTGTATCATCCTCTCAATGCCTGGGAACAATGACAGCCACCTTGTCTTGCTGTGAGAAAGCATCCTTCTGTATTCAATGTCAACAAAATCACAGTACTCCTTCAGGCTCTCAGTGCGCACAGTGTAAATGTGGAAGTACTGGTAGATTTTGAACATGATATTCTCAAGGTCAATATCTATTGTGTCTGCCCCATGATGAACACAATTATTCAATATGTGTGCTGGGCAACCCACACCGATCAGAGTGTTCTTCTGCAGCAACCTCTTCAAATTTGCAAACACATTCTTTCCCCCTTCATCACGTCGGATTCCTCCAAAGTTTGTGTTGCAATTTTTCAGACAAATTGTTTTTTGCCAATGTTTCAATGAGATATTGTGCAATGGTTTCTGCTGTCTCATTTGGTGTGTCTTTAACCTCGATTAATTTTGTTTGCATGCCACCCCTCTTCCAGTCAAAGTACTGGATTATGATTGGGAATATTTTCACTGCTCCGTGGTTACTCCCGTCTGTAGAAACACCACAGTACCTGATTTCTTTGAGTGCTTCATGTGCGACATCAATCGAGTGGGGCGCTATAACACCATTGACAATCAATGGCTTCGGTTTTAGTGCGCGCACTACTGAATTTGTTGGCAGTGTCAGAGTCTGGAAATGCTTTTTTTAGCAAGGCACTTGTGCAATCCATAGATCTGTAGCTGTTGTGATGTTTCACAGTGTGAAATGCAAACGCACCCTCCGCTGCATTTACAGCATCCTCTGTTTTGCCTGGTCTAACAAAGAAGGCTGTCAACTTTGCCGACAAACTCTCACCTTGCACAGCTTTCCTATGTTTGTCTGTGTCCATGTGCGCTTTAAGATCGCCTGCACCTTTATTGGACACACACACGTATGTGCAAGCTTTGCACACGGTGCACTCCGCCTCCCATTTGTTCCGACCGGGTCGGTACATTTGGAATTTCTTCTGCAATTCATCTGTAAAAGTACATTTGCGCTTTGGCATTGTGAATGTGAGCTGCGGTCCGCTGTGTCCCCTTCCTCTGTTTGTGTGTCAGCGTAGTTGTAGAGCCGCCCACAAAGCTTCAGACTCAGGGATTACGTCACACACGCAAAAGAGTACCGTAGTATTCTGTGCAATGCACCAGTCAATTTAAGTAAATGCAAACCGTCCGCGAAACCCGGACATTTTCATGAATTTATAAACCCCCCCCCCGGACGACCCGGACAGGGCGTGAAAAGATGACATGTCCGGGCAAAAGAGGACGTTTGGTCACCCTAATCTATACGCTATCTATCGCTCTTCCCTCTACCGCTCTACTGTAGACCGGAAGTTTACAACCGCACACCCAGCCGCCGGAAGTTGATAGACGCCATCTTGTGCAACTAGCCCATAAACAAAGGCTAACGTAGCCGGCCGCTAACCGATTTACCAGCTTACCGAAACGTTTCCTCACACTGGGGCCGTTTCTCAATCTCGAGGATTCTGGCTTCCAAGCCAATATTACAAGGATGCTACGTCATCGAGTGCCGCCGAAGGACTGTTCCAATCTCCAGCATACTTGGAATTCCACCGAGGTTTGGGGGACATTTCGAGGCTGCATATGGGTAAACTTCGTGTCCTTAAAATCCCCACAATGCTTTGCGCACCGACCAATTTCAAAAACCCTTGCGGAGAATTGCAGCACACATTTAAATGTAAGTATGTAGTGGCGTAGAACATGTGTTGGTAAATATGTTACTTTGTTACATTTGTTTGTTACCACCAAAAATGTGTTCCGTGAAAGTAAAGCAAGTTCATAATTAGATAGACATCGTGAGGTATTTCTTTTTGGTACAGTTTATGTTGAAACCGTTAGAGAGAGTGGCACACTTGTTAGCCTGTTCCATTCTTCTTCGTTTTCCGTAGCCGTGGCTTGGAAGTATACTTGCTTCGTTTCTGAACGAAGTGACTTGGAAGTACGCGACTACCAAGCCAGCATCCTCGCGATTGAGAAACGGCCAGTCTGTATCAGATCCGTTGCAGCCCCTTTTTTTAGAGATTTGGGTATGGAGGAAAATAGAGAGGGTTGTGTTTTCTGACACTTGGCGAGTTCCCTGGAACACCGGGGACACATATTCATGTATAAAAGACGTACTTCCTGTGTGTCAAAGAATAGATTTCAAAATACTGCTGCTGGTTTATAAAGCTTTGAATGGTTTAGGCCCAAAATACATTTCTGACCTCCTGCTAAATGATGAAGCATCCAGATCTCTCAGGTCTTCAGGGACTGGTCAGCTTTCTGTCCCCAGAGTCAGAACTAAACATGGAGAAGCAGCATTCAGTTATTATGCTCCAAATATCTGGAACAAACTCCCAGAAACCTGCAGGTCCGCTGCAACTCTGACTACTTTTAAATCCAGGCTGAAGACTTTTCTTTTTGTCGCTGCTTTTAATTGAACTATTCACATCTTAAACTGCACTGTAACTTTTATCCATGTATTTTTTCTTTTAATGTTTATTTTATTATCTTTTCTTTTTAATGACTGATTTTAAATGCCATTTTCTTAATGTCTTTCATTTTTTGTAAAGCACTTTGAATTGCCTTGTGTTGAAAGGTGCTATATAAATAAACTTGCCTTGCCTTACAAAAGTGCATTTTGCATGATAGGTCCCTTTTAAATGTGTGCTGCGTCGGTTCAGCCATTCTCCACAAGGGTTTTTGAAATTGGTCCGTGCGCAAAGCATTGTGGGGATTTTAAGGACGCGAAGTCTACCCATGTGCAGCCTCGAAATTTTCGAGAAGGGTCTAGCTGCGGCCGCGGGCAGTACACGACGGTACACGACACTACACGACACGCCCACCTGACACGACACTACGGTGGCTGAGAGACCGTACATGGCAGATTAAAAACGAATTGCAAATGTTATTGTAGCATTTTAAGCAACTATTAGGCAAATAAATTAATAAACTATCAGTTTGAGAACCCCTTATCTCATTTTGATGGTTGACATCTCATTTGAACAGTGAAAGCCAGAATGACAGCAGGGGTGAATTTTATTTTATAATTTTGCAATAAGTCAAAGATATGTTTACTGTATATTATAAAAATGCTTGTCATGTAGGCATACTGGAGATGGAAAGGCTTTAGTCAGTGTTGTAGCTGAGATTCTTACCGTTCGAATTATGTATTAATAATAGGGATGTAACGATACCAAAAACTCACAGTACGATAATATCGCGATAACAAGTCCACGGTACGGTATTTATCGCGATATTGAATAATAAAGAAAAAAAAATTCTATTTTTTTTTTTCAATAAATATGTTTTTTACTCGGAAAATGTTTCTTTATTACATAATAAATCTGATTTGTACAGCATTTTAGTAGGATAGCAGTAATTTAAAGTGTCAAAAACAAAGTGACAGTAACAGACTGGAACAAGAAAACCAGTGTGTTTGTACCTATTAGTAGGCCTACTACCAAACAAAGTAGGCATTTTCTTTGTGCCACTGCATCTCACAAATAAACAAGGACATTTAATAATCAGACCCTGCAATAAAATACATATTTTTTTTAAATTATTCTACTAAAATCATACAAAAACAAAAACGTATAATTCATACACACAAATGAACAAAATTAGTAGAAGCGGGAGGGCTGAAGTATAGCTTATGGGGAGCCCTCCCGTACATCATCATTAGCATCAATATAATAATAGCACTTATTTCGTCAAAAACGTATAGAAATTAAGGAGTACAAAAAAAATAAAGAAAACTAATGAAAAACTGGAAAAAAAAAAAAAAAAAAAGTTAGGGCAAGGAAAAAAGTAAATGCATATATAAGTAATACTAGGAATATCACATACTTGTTAGCTGGAGTAATCTGCAAATATAATTTGCAGTACCAACAGTATAAAATCAAGTTTCACTTTAGTTTTTCAAGAAACTCAACTCAAACTCACTAGTCACTCACTCAGCATCATCAGACAGGTTTTTAGGAATATGAGAATGTCCACATTTCCAGGTATTTATAAGCTGGGATGTTTGGGCATTTACAATATCCCCTGCTCTGGAAAAAACTCTCTCGCTTGGTACTGATGTTGCTGGGACAGCAGTGGTCGCGTTAACCGAATATTTTATTTAACAATGACGGAAAAATCTGAAAGCAGTCTGTCATTTTGACAGATTAGAACAAACTCGGAACAGCACCAACGTTCCCCGCAGCGAGGCTCTGGTGTTATGCCGTGTTATGGCGCTGTGCGCGCTCCCGCGAGGTGCATGCACACACGGCATAACACCGCCCCCCCCGTTGACAGTTCACGAGCGTGCTCTCTCGTGAACTGTTCAGACCCGACGGGATTATGACAGTAGTAGTACCAATGCCGCTTTCGTCACATTAGTATGCATGAAAAGTGACAGGTGGACACGCCCCCAATTATGCAAATGAGCTAAGTCCCGCCTCCCATTGTTCGAGATCCTTTGATGTGTGTTATAACAGGTAGGTGTGAAATGCCCCTGGGTAGCGCCTTTGTTGTCTAATTCTTTGATGTATTGATTAAGATAGTCTCTTTGAAGTTATGTTGTCTGGCCCCTGCCCACTCACACCCCTTTGTAGTCTAGTCCTTTGATGTGAGGTGTTATAGCAGGTAGGTGTGATATAAGCCTTTGATGTTAATCTAGGTGTTGATTAAGGCAGACTCTTTGAAGTTATGATGTCTGGCCCCTGCCCCTCAGAGTTGAATAATTAGCCTTTGGTGTTTGCCCTTTGATGTGAGGTGTTATAACAGGCAGGTGTGACTTCACACCGGTGTGTTATAAGCCTTTGATGTTAATCTAGATGTCTCTTTGAAGTTATGCGTGAGACTGTCTACCCGCCCCCTCCCAGGCCTCTCCCCCCTTTTCTCCACCCCTTTCTGTGGCTATGACGCCAGCAGATAGTGGGGGATGGAATTAGATGAATATAGAAATATGCTCAAACTAAATAAAAAGACAGTCATTTCCACTTACCAAGTCACCTTTTTAAAAAAGAAAAATGGCAAGAGACGCCTCGATAGGGGTTTTTAATCAGCCTGTGCCAACTTACCGCCATCCATCCGGAGCGCGAATCAAGAAACGAATGCAGTATCTGGGCCGGGTTCAGACGCATACAGCCGAAAGATCTGTGCACAAACTTATCTCGTGCCCTCTTTTGGTCATTCATGTGTGTTGGAGGAGGGGCTCTGTGAGGAAGTGGCAGATTTTCCCCCGGTTTGACTGCAAAAGACTCTCACTCTAACTGGTTTCTCCAAAAATGACCTACCCCTACCTTTAAGAACAATTAACACACACACACACACACACACACACACACACACACACACACACACACACACACACACACACACACACACACACACACACACACACACACACACACACACACACACACACACACACACACACACACCACACACACACACCACGCACACACACACACACACACACACACACACACACACACACACACACACACACACACACACACACACACACACACACACACACACACACGATGGAGTTGGCCATTCGATGGGAGTTTTACAGATAAGCTTGGGATGTTAATCTATATGTTGATTAGGACACTCTCTGTGAGGTGAGAAGCGAGGGGATGAAGTTAGTTTTTTTTTAAAGAAACCTTACACTTTTAGTTGTCCTCTCTAAATTAGATGTAAGGTTTTTTTTAAATGATTAGTGTTAATTAAGGGCTATTGTTATTTTGTTTTATAAGGGGATAGGAGTTCAACTTTTAAAAATTGCACAGGATCATTCTAAGAAGAGTGAGAGGGCTAATGAGCCAGCACCATACCTCCTCTATGCATTTTCTTGACCTGTATCTGATCTTGAAAAACTTGACTCTTTGAAAAAAAGTTATTTTTCATCTATCATTTTCAACCATGCAGCAAGAGATCAAATTTAAGAATAAGTAATAGTTTGTCACGATTTTACGGGAAATAGTCAGTGCGCGATGTCACATCTTAAAGACAGCTTGAACTGGATAAATGGTTAGTCTTTTTTCAAACATACCGTACGTTCTGCATGTTAGTATATCTGGCCAATCGATTTAGACCCTACTGCCCTAGACGCATGCCCTCATTAGGGAAGTCACGCTTTGGGAAGAGGTGTTTCATTTCACAGATCCACCTTGATTGTTGTTGTGAGGGGTGAAGGAAGAGGGACGGGGGAGGAAAATTCAGAGGATGAAGAAGCAGAAAACATAACTTGTTTGTAAAACGGACAGCACGTCAGTTTCAAGAAAGATGACACCGTGTTTATGCATGACATGCAAAATATCTTGAAGCCCTATAAAAAATTAAAAAAGGTACAAGTATATTGTGTTGAAAATATCGCAAAAAGTCGTAATTTTGTATAATGTATTAGTTGCAGGTTGTATTTTGCTAGAAATCACTATGTAGTTTTTCAAAAAATATAATGGAAAAAGGAGAGAAAGACAAAAAACAAAATATCACAGTATGTTGAAAAAATATGAAAAAGTAATGTGTTTAAAATAACATGAAAGAAATCAAAGTAACGCTTCTAAAAAACATATATTTTAGAAAAGTAATGTTAGTCATGTCAAGTTATCAAGACTGCTGTGTTTCATCGAAACAGTGTTAAAATCACAAACTTGCCTTTTAGAGAGACATAAAGAAAACGAATTCCTTACAAATTAATGAATATTTTACCTGGTTAAAAAGGTTTGCATCCATTAAAATGTAACTAAAAGTATCTTAGTAACACAAGAAAAGAGAATAAAGCATTGATGTCAACAAAACTGGATTGCTCCATTGAAATAGTGTTAAAATCAAAAAGTGCCTCTAAAGAAATGTATTCAGATATAAGTATTAAGTATAAAGAGAATTACACACAAATCTGCAGAGTGTCACTAAAATTGTTTACACAGGGACTGACATTCTGTATGGGGGTTTCACACCTGAGCTGCTGCGGGGGGAGGGCGTTGAAAAGGGGGTGAGTATGTTTGGTGTGTTAAGAGTCACAGTCTTAAAGAAAATCTGTTCAGAAAAAGTACTTAACTTTCTACCAGTTGTAAAGTTGTCATACATATAAAAAAAGTAAGAGACTTACTGTTCCTTTGTGAGAGAATTACACATAAATCTGCAGAGTGTCTGTAAAAAGTCTTAAAATCACAAAACTTGCCTTTTAGAGTCAGAATCCTAACGAAATCTACTCAAACAGAGTACTTCATGGTAGTGGTGCGCTTTTATACACAAAAGTGTATCTTTCAGTAACTTTCTCAGAGAATTTAAGCATAAATCTGTCAAATGTTCAAAACAGCCTTGTTTTCACTGAAATAGCCTCAAAATCACAAACTGACATTAAGAGTCAGATTCTTAACGAAATCTACCGACACAAAGTACTTCATTATCTACTTTTAAGCTTTTAAATACAAAAGTCTTTCAGTAACTTTCTCAGAGAATTTAAGCATAAATCTGTCAAATGTTCAAAACAGCCTTGTTTCACTGAAATAGCAAAAGTGTATCTTTCAGTAACTTTTTGAGAGAGTTAAGCATAAATCTGTCAAATGTTTCAAAACAGCCTTGTTTCACTGACATAGCCTCAAAATCACAAACTGCCATTAAGAGTCAGAATCTTAACGAAATCTACTGACATAAAGTACTTCATTATCTACTTTTCAGCTTTTATACACAAAAGTGTATCTTTCAGTAACTTTCTCAGAGAATTTAAGCATAAATCTGTCAAATGTTCAAAACTACGGAGCCCTGGAGGGTTCATAGAGAAAAATAAATAAAACGTGGCCACGTTTTACTTTCTCGTGCGCACGCTTTAGTAACTCGTGCGCACGAGTTACTAAAGCGTGCGCACGAGTTACTAAAGCGTGCGCACGAGTTACTAAAGCATGCGCACGAGTTACTAAAGCGTGCGCACGAGTTAATAAAGCATGGCCTCGTTTTGTGTGTGTGTGTGTGTGGGGGCATTTGTTTATGATAGTATCGTTCGTTCCGGTACACTCCGGCAGGACTATAGCACATCGAGATTAAGATTAAACACATTTCTTTCACTTGGGAATACACTTAACTATGGGGAACCAGATTTGTTTAAAGTACTGTTCGTGGTAATTTGAAAACAAATGCCGGTGGTGTCGGATACACACGAACACGCACACAGAGCGGAGCTGAGCACACACACACACACATCATGCGCCCCGGTGACAGGACATCTCCTTCATAAAACAAGGGAGAATACTCTGGTAGTGCGATGTGTGTATAGGTGTGTGTGGTTAAACGTAGCAGCCTCGATCTCTATTCAGCGGTTCTAATGAAGGGAAACGCAGTGAAGTAAACAGTAAAAGGCACAGCTCTTTGCAGCTGGTGCTGCTCTTCTCAGATTCTGCTGAGTTACACGTTACTGCCTCCAGTGCCCTGTACGACGAAGCCAGTTCAACAGACCCTGGACCTGAATATGTTCGATTTACCCGGCTTAACTGACCCTAACAAACGCGATGTCGATAAGCGGTCCTACGAAGCTGGTTATCAACTCAGTAAATCAACCAGGGTTTCTCTGTCCGGCTGAGAGCGCGCTCAGGTGAAAGGGACGGGGTTAGCAACATTTGACCAATCACAAACATGGAGACGCGTGCTGACAGCGCAGCATCATACTTCATGAATGAATAGTGTAAATAGCCAATCCTGCTTCGTAGTACAGGCCACTGGTGCCGCTGAGATTTCATAAAGTGAAGGAGGTTTTCCTTCGATAAAACAGCTGTGGGCAGCAGATACTGTGAGTCAAGGACAGGAATCCCTCAATTTAAATAAAACGAGGCCACGCTTTACGAGTTACTAAAGCGTGCGCACGAGAAAGTAAAACGTGGCCACGTTTTATTTATTTTTCTCTCTATGAACCCTCCAGGGCTCCGTACAAAACAGACTTGTTTCACTGAAATAATAATCTAGGTGACAAGACAGGGGGAGACTCCACTGCCCATGGGGGTTTATCTGGGATCCCTAAAAGTTATGCTTACCAGACCAAAAATCCAAAAAGATACGTTTGTGTAATCCCTTTCACAAGCATCTTTTTTGATTTTTGGTCTGGCAGAAGACACTACACTACCCAGAATCCCCAGCTATCATTTAGGACTACACCATGTGCTCTGTTTGACAAAGCCCGTTTTTTTTCACCATTCATTCCATGTCACGTGATCTTCAAATTTCTCCCTGCAGAAAAAAAAACATGGCCGAACTTCGTTTTATTCTCGGTGGAAAAGGCCTATTTTAAAGTTAGTTTGGCCATTAAAATAAGTTTTGATGTCATTTGATGCGAGAAATATGAGTTGTTATTTCAGATTATGTGTGCAGTGGATGCACATGATCTTTAGTTTGCTAGTTATTACGAAGATTACTTCAGGAAATTGCGTCCAGAACGTTTTCATTGTTACCAAGGTGGTTGCTAGGGACGCTGCTATCGATATTATTTCTGTTATGTTGTGTAACTGTTTAATGGTGGTATCTTTATTGCTACCCCCTTCCCCGTCAATGTATAGTGTTGGTCCACAGCGCAAACGTATTAAGTTTAACAAAATCCGCATCTAAAAATACGTTATTTTCCCCTGTGCAATTCCAGTCTCACATCTCACAGCACATCGTCATTAACAAATACCGGAAACAGACCGAAAACATTTTTTTTTTTTTTAAATAATACTTTATTCCGAGTGTGCTTGCTTTTCTCTTTGAAAGTCATCACATAACGGCATTGTAATACATGGTTCGGCTGCATTAAATATTACATATCTGCCGTAGTTCTGTATTTATAGAGCCCTGATGAGAAGACTTATAGACAAACATGAGGAACTGAAAACGTGACGTGGATCATAAATATATCAGCCATTAAACAACATCTTACATTTCTTTTCACACAATACGTCTCCTTGCAGTATCAACACTAATTCGGCTGACTTTTATATTTGATCCAATTGGAAGATAGGCTGTATTTACACCATAAAGGTGCAGAGCTGATATAAAAGGGACACCTAGTGGTTAAAGCATGTTATTGAATTTCATTATTTTTATTATTAGATATTAATAGGATCCCTATAAAGTATATTCATTACTCGTTATTCTCTACTAATAGTTAAGTAAAGACTGTATATAATGACTATTTTTGCACATCCCTTTCAAGATTTTCTAAGGTTTATTGACATATATTCACAAACGGTGTAGTTATGCAATGAATGAAAAACTTGGGTCGCAGGTTCCTCAATAGTGCATTACAAGCCATCTATCAATATTTGTGCATACCTCCAGCAATGTTAACTATGTTGAAGCACTTATTTTAACTGATATTATACATATGTATTATACTCTTATAAGATGTATGTAGATATTTCATCTCCGGCCTTGTCAGGTATTGAACAATCAATTACATTACATTACATTGCATTTAGCTGACGCTTTTGTCCAAAGCGACTTACAATAAGTACATTCGACCAGGAAGACACAACCTTGAAGAAAACAGAGTCATATAAGTATATCAGGTTTCATAGAGCCAAACATTTCAAGTGCTACTCAACTGGCTTTAGGTAAGCCAGTCCTTTATTAGTATAAAAGTGCTTCGTTAATAGTTATATTGCTCGAAGTGGAGTCGAAAGAGATGAGTTTTCAGTTTGCGCCGGAAGATGTGCAAGCTATCTGCCGTCCTGATGTCAATGGGGAGCTCATTCCACCATCTTGGAGCCAGGACAGCAAACCCACGTGTTTTTGCCGATGGGAACTTGGGTCCCCTTCGCAGCGAGGGCGCAGCGAGTCGTTTGGCTGATGCAGAGCGTAGTGCACGCGCTGGGGTGTACGGTTTAACCATGTCCTGGATGTAGGAAGGGCCAGATCCATTCGCAGCATGGTAAGCAAGTACCAGTGTCTTGAAGTGGATTCTAGCAGTTACCGGAAGCCAGTGAAGGGAGCGGAGGAGCGGAGTGGTGTGAGAAAATTTAGGAAGGTTGAAGACCAGACGAGCCGCTGCATTCTGGATGAGCTGCAGAGGTCGGATGGCACATGCAGGTAGACCAGCCAGGAGGGAGTTGCAGTAGTCTAGGCGTGAGATGACGAGAGCCTGGACCAGAACCTGAGTCGCTTTCTGAGTCAGCTGGGGACGTATCTTCCTGATGTTGTAAAGCGTGTATCTGCAGCAACGGGTTGTAGCAGCGATGTTTGCAGTGAAGGATAGGTTGTTATCTAGGGTCACACCCAGATTCCTTGCAGTCTGAGTCGGGGAAACAACTGAGGTGCCGATGTTGATTATTAGGTCAAGAGTGGGACAATCTTTTCCCGGGAGGTAGAGCAGCTCAGTCTTGTCAAGGTTGAGCTTGAGGTGATGAGCAGACATCCACTGAGAGATGTCAGCTAGACAAGCAGAGATGCGTGCAACGACCTGGGTCTCTGAGCGGGGAAAGGACAGAATTAATTGGGTGTCGTCAGCGTAGCAGTGGTAAGAAAAACCATGCGGGCTAATGACTGATCCGAGCGAGTTTGTGTACAGGGAGAAGAGGAGGGGACCAAGAACAGAGCCCTGAGGGACCCCTGTAGTTAATTGACAAGGGTCGGACTCAGACCCTCTCCAAGTCACCCTGTAGGTACGGTCTTTCAGGTATGAGGTGAGGAGGGAAAGAGCAGAGCCTGAAACTCCATGTTTTTGGAGAGTGCAAAGGAGGATCTGATGATTCACCGTGTCGAATGCAGCAGACAGGTCCAACAATCATATAATAAATAAAGAACACAGAATTGTTAAATATAAAACACAGAATTTGTGTGATTATACTAAATGATGTAAATAAACACCACTGCATATTTACAACTGTTACACATGCTGATCTAACGCAAATGTTTCCAACTTGGGATCAATAAAGTATATCTTATCTTAAGCTGATCGATGGCTACTGCCATATTTGCAAAGTTTGCCTCTGAACCTTGACAAGTGCATGTTTCAGGCTTATCAATTAATGTAATGTTATCAATTAACAACAGGGGTCACAAACATAAGACCAGCTGTTAAATAAAGCTCTTCTGACCTTAGCTGGCATGTGTGTATATATATATATATATATATTAATGCTGCCCATTATGGGCACAAGCAATTTTCTCCCATTTATTAATTATATGTTTTAAATTTGAGTGTTCCTATCCCCTAAACCTCCAGGGATGTACACAGTTTAATACTGGCAACTTCTTATTTTGGGAAATACGAAAACGTCTTTTAAAACTACAACTCCCAGTAGAGACGTGCCATAGATAGAGAACATGTTGCGAAACAGAATAGCCAGCATGTGTAGTTCTGGGGACGGGGTGGGGGAGGGGGGGACGCTGTGGACCCGTTCAAATCCAGGTTTGGACAGTCTGCCGTGGTTCCATCCCATTTCAAGTGCTGTTCGACGCTCGAGGTAACCCTCGGAGCATGCTCTCCAATCACAGAGCTTGAGGACTATCACGGGGTTTGTCAAGCGAAGCGGAGAGAATACTTACTTCCCGGTGTGATATTCTCTAAAGCAAATGAGCTGCTCCGACCCTCGGTCCTGACGGACTCCAACTTGTGTTTATTAATCAAACAAATAAATAAACACAAGGATAATTATGTGTTATTGTTGAGTAAATGGAGAATTGCACAGGGGGAAATAACGTAGGCTATCTATGCCACAATTTTAGATGTGGATTTTGTTAAACTAATAAGTTTGCGCTGTGGACCAACACTATACATTGACGGGGAAGGGGGTAGCAATAAAGATAACACCATTGAACAGTTACACAACATAATAGAAATAATATCGATAGCGCGTCCCTAGCAACAAGTAGTTAATAATAATAAAAGACATTAAGAAAAAGGCATTTTAAACCGTCATTAAAAAGCAACACAATCTACCTGCATTGCATTACTCTAAATGTGTAATAACGTGCTTTAACCAGTAGGTGGTTTGGGTTAAAAAGCTGTCAAGTTTACAGTGTTAACAAAATAAAATATACTGCTGTTTCTGGTTTAGTTTACGACGGATATTATTTAGTTATTGTTTTGATATTTGTAACACAAAAGCGATGGAAAAAACCCACAGCAACACAGAAAAGATGGTCTTAACATGACCCAGCGGTCTAGTAGTTAATAAAAAACAATAATATCAAAACAAAATATTACTACTAACTTTATTGTGAAATTCAAACTGAACGGTAAAAGAATAGTTTCCGGTCTATTCTGAGCCCGATCTCTATAGATAAATAAAAATAAAGAACTACGACAGATGTGTAATATATTTAATGCAGCGGAACCATTTATTACAATGCATTCATGTGATGACTTTCAAGAGTAAAGCAAGCACTGCTGAATAAATTACAATTGTATCTTTTACGAAACGTTTTTTTTTTTATGGAATGCAGTTGGAGGTCAACCAATCACAGAGCTTGAGAACTAATCACGGGGTTTGTCAAACAGAGCACATGGTGTAGTCCTAAACGATAGCTGGGGATTCTGGGTAGTGTAGTGTCTTCTGCCATCCTTTACTCCGAAAAAATATTTGTTTCTCCGAATCGAAGGGGAAAAATACGAAAGCATTGCACACAATTTAAACCAATCAATGTTGTGTAATTAACAAGGATAATCTAGTGTTTTTTAGTCGATGAGTAGTGCAGATATCACTGTAAAATCAATCGACAGTAAGGGGAATACTTACTTCCGGGTGTACAATTCTCCGTTATTGTAGTAACTCACAGCAGGCTTCTGGTGAGCATCGTGGAGTTTATTGGTTTCTGGTAGCGCCGAACTGCGACTCCGGTTCATCACATACTTAGCATAACAACATAGCCCCCAGTTCCTCTTCTATGCTTATGGAACGGCAACAACTTCAATGTCACAGTGCCACCTAGTGGACTGGTGAACTAATATGCTATGATATGACCTTACAACATCCCCTTCCCCTCAAGCAGGTTATATACATCCAACAGGAACATTGTAACACTGTAAACTAATTTTTTTTTTTTTATTAAACCTAACAGGTGACTCACAACAGTATTATCTATTCCCTTCTTAGCTCAGCTGGAAGTCTTTAAGGTAACTGGGTAACTTAGTCTCTCTTTTTGACTGTCTCTTCCCTGGACTTGTATTTTCCACAGTTCCATGGACCCTCTCTGCTGCTGCAGCTTCTGTAGCTGCTGGCTCTTCCAACTCGTCCCCACTGAGCACCACATTCTCAATGTCCTGCCATGTCTCTCCTTTTTCGGCTGCCTGACTTAGCTGAGTCGAGTCAGTCTGTTGTCTTTCATGGTCTTTTTCTGGTCTTTGGTGGTGAGCATGAATCTGGTCCACATGTCTCCTGACTACTCTCCCATCACCCAGCATCACTTTATATGACACTGTCACTGACTCTATGATTCCTGGAATCCACTTGGGTCCAAGACTGAAGTTTCTCGTCAGCACTGTTTTGAACCAGCGCCCCTTTGCCTTTTTGTCATGATCTCTTATTTGTCTTTCCTGTTTTTCTTTCACCTTCATGCACAGATCTGGATGAATTGAATCCAAACAGCAACGTAGCTTCCTCCCGAGAAGCAGCTCTGCTGGTGACAGACCTGTTGTAGTCTGAGGAGTCACACGATAACTAAATAACACTCTGGCTACCTTGGCTGTCAGTGTGCCTTCTGGACATTTTTTCATCATCCTTTTAAATGTCTGTACCCCTCTCTCTGCTAACCCGTTACTGGAGGCGTGATAGGGTGCCGAGGTCACATGACGGATACCATTTCTTTTCAGAAAATCTTCGAACTCGGTGCTGATGAAACAGGTGCCATTATCAGACACCAACCATTCAGGCAGTCCATAGTTACTGAAACTGGTACACAGGCACTCAATTGTAGTGGCTTAAGTGGCAGAATTGACTGGAACCACATCCATCCATTTTGAGTGTGCATCGATGAGCACAAAACACATCTTCCCCATGAATGGCCCAGCATAATCCACATGAATACGACTCCAGGGCTTATCAAGCCAATCCCAGGGGTGTAACGGAGCTGGTGCCGGAACATTTCGGTGCTCTTGACATGTCATACAGGACTTGACAGTATCCTCTACATCCTTGTCGAGCTTTGGCCACCATACATAGCTCCTAGACAGTGCTTTCATCCTGGACACTCCTGGATGGCATTGATGAAGCTGTCTCAAAACACTTTCTTGGCCTGGCTTTGGCACAACACACACCCATTTTGGATACTGAGTTCATGTTTCCTCACTGCATAAGGGCCAAACTCAATCTCTTTTAATTCTGATGACCAGCCTCTGTTTACCAATTCCCGCACCCGTGAGAGTACTGGATCCTTGTCTGTCCATACTTTCACTTGGTCAGCAGTCACAAGTGTGATGTCAGAACTCTCCAGCATGAGAGCCCTCTCTTCTGGCCTCCCCAGGTCAGGTTTCTCTGGTAGGGGCAGGCGGCTCAGTGCGTCTGCATTGTTGTGGTACTTCCCTTCTTTGTACACTATGGTGTATTCATAGGCTCTCAAGGTCACGGCCCAACGTTGGATCCTCGGTGATGCCATTTGGGGTACTGCTCGCATCTCACTGAAAAGTGACAACAGGGGCTTGTGATCCGTCACTATAGTAAACTTCCGTCCATAGATGTACTTGTGGAAGCGTTTTATTCCAAAGATCACTGCCAGTCCTTCCTTGTCAAGTTGTGAGTAGTTTTTCTCTGCAGCATTTAATGTCCATGATGTAAATCCAATGGGTCTTTCAGTTCCATCTAGCATGCGATGTGAGAGCACAACACCTAATCCAATGTCCTTCTCTGGGTCATAATGCACCAACACTTCAGCTGACTGCATCATGTCTTTTGACTTTTCAAACGCTGTCTGTTGTGCATCTTCCCACTGCCCCTTTGTGTCTTTTTTTAGCAGTTTGTGCACTGGAGCAAGGATGGTTGACAGACTGGGCAGGAACTTGTTATAATAGTTTAACAGTCCTAGATATGCTTTGAGCTCTGTCACATTTGAAGGTGTGGGTGCATCCTTGATTGCTTCCACCTTCTCATGCACGGGGTGCAGTCCTGTGGCATCCACCTTATGACCTAGAAACATCACTTCCTCACTCATGAACGAACACTTGGTTCTTTTGAGCCTGAGACCGGCCTCCTGTAGCCGTTTCAGCACAAGGACAAGAGTCTGCAGATGCTCTTTGTCGTCTTTCCCTGTCAGCAGGATGTCATCCAAGAATATTGCCACTCCAGGGATGCCCTGTAGCAGTCCCTCTATGGTCCGTTGACAAATAGCTGGGCTGGATGATACTCCGAAAGGTAACACTTTGTACGTGAACAAGCCCTTGTGTGTATTTATGGTCATATATGTTTTTGCTTCTTCATCCAAAGGGATTTGGTGATATGCATGACTGAGATCTAGCTTTGTGAACTTCTGTCCATCTGACAGGTTGGCAAACAAATCCTCAATTCTGGGAATTGGATACTGTTCCAGTTTTGATACTCGATTTACAGTCAGTTTGTAATCACCGCACAACCTTACTGAGTCATCTGGTTTTAACACCGGTACCACAGGCGCTGCCCACTCTGCATATTTTACCAGTTCAATTATCTCCTGGGCTAGGAGACGGTCCAGTTCGGTCTCAACCCTTCCTCTCATTGCATACGGTACCGGTCTAGCTTTAAAAAACCTGGGGGTTGCTTCCTTGTCCACATATAGTTTAGCTGGGGGCCCTTTACATTTCCCTAGTTCCTCTTTGAAAACCTCCTCATATTCCCCAAGTACCTCCTCCAATGTCTCTTCCCTGACATGGTGAATCTGGCTTTCCGGTCTCCACTGCAAACCTAGCTTCTTAATCCAGTTCCTGCCAACTAGACTAGGGCCCGTCCCTGGCACAACTACCACCGGTAGGTTTTTTACTGACTGTTTGTGCTGCACTTTTACCATAGCTGCTCCCAAAACATTTACCCTATGTCCTGTGTATGTTCTGAGTCTCACTCTGCAGGGTTGTAGGGCTGGTACCTCTCCCCTCCATAAGGTTTTGTACACTGAGTGGTTCACCACTGTTACTCCACATCCTGAGTCTACTTCAAACTGTGTTTCAGTTTCGTTAATAGTCAGTGTTTCTAGAAATGGCTCCTCTGCCGGTATGTCTATTTCCTCCACTTTGTACAAAGTGAACATGATCTCATCTGTGTCTATGTCATCTTTTTCGCCCTCCCCCTGGCTGACATAGTTTGCTCCCTGAGTTTTCACATGCTTATATCTCTGATATACTCCACCCCCTTTTGCTTGTGAAGCACTAACTGAGCCTTTTGACCTACACACTTTCTGAATATGGCCTATCTTCCCACACTTGTGACAGGTTTCTTTAATAAACCTACAGTCCCTAGCTATGTGCTGCTCACTGCCACACCTGTAGCAAGCCTTATGCTGGTGCTGCTGCTCACTGGGGCTCTGCCTTGCCGTCATCTTGTGCACTGCCTCAGGTGCTCATGTGCGAGGGTGCTGACTCCAATGACTGTAAGTCTCTCACATCCTTGCTGGCTGTCTCAATAGCCTGGGCCAGCTTCAGTGCCCTGTCGAAGGTGAAATCCGGCTCTGACAACAATCGCCGTTGTATGCGATCCTCCCCAATCCCACAGACCAGCCTGTCACGCAGCATTTCTGTTAACTTGTCTCCATAGTTACAATCTTGTGCTAATTTCCTTAGCACAGCAACATACTCCATGACTGTTTCTCCCAGCTTCCTACTTCTTGAGTTAAATTTGTAGCGCTGTACAATTTCACTGGGTTTGGTGTTGAAATGGTCTTTCAGCAGCTGAACAAGCTCATCAAACGTCTTATCTCCTGGCCTCGCCGGGCTGATAAGGTTCCTCATAAGGCTGTAAGTCTGACTGCCAACTGAACTGAGCAAAATAGCTTTCTGCCGACCTGCATCTTTGATCTCATTAGCTTCAAAGAAATATTGGAGAACCTCACAATATTCCTCCCACGTCTGGGATTGACTATCAAAGGGAACGGTGCCGCCGCCATCTTCTAGCTCACACCACTGTTCGGTGTTTGGTGCTGTTAACGTAGCCACTCAACAGTCTCGCACATTTGTGTGCATTTCCACCAGGCATCTGCTGTACTTTTATCCTCGTCGCCATTATGTAGTAACTCACAGCAGGCTTCTGGTGAGCATAGTGGAGTTTATTGGTTTCTGGCAGCGCCGAACTGCGACTCCGGTTCATCACATACTTAGCATAACAACATAGCCCCCAGTTCCTCTTCTATGCTTATGGAACGGCAACAACTTCAATGTCACAGTGCCACCTAGTGGACTGGTGAACTAACATGCAATGATATGACCAGTGGTGTAGTGGGGATTTTTTTACTGGGGGGACGCTATTTTAATTAGGTCATCCCAAACAATGCCACACAAGTGCGCACGCGCGCAGTGCAGTCACAAAACGGGCAGACATGCAGGTCCACAGAAACTACCGGTATGCTTAGTCCGACTTTAGTTACTGTACTTCAAAAAGCAGACGGCGCTGCGCTCAACACGCACATAGACTCAAAACCATGGGCACACTGGCACATAAGTTACAACAATGTATAGGCCTAAGTTGCATAAGCTACGACTAAGCAGACAGCGCTGCTTCTCTCTATCTCCACTTTCAAAATCTATTTAAAACTCATAACAAACAAACAAAATTCCCAAAGTTGTCCTGAAATTAACTTATTAAATAAACGAAACGAAAAATATAGCCTACTAATGCAAACATTGAATCTGGACTTGAAATTATTCTGATTAGGCCTAGCCTACATTGCAAATAAGCAGACAGCGCTGCTTCTGGCACACACACACACACACACACACACACACACACACACACACACACACACACACACACACACACACACACACACACACACACACACACACACACACACACACACACACACACACACACACACACACACACACACACACACACACACACACACACACACACACACACACACACACACACACACACACACACACACACACACACACACACACACACACACACACCACACACACACACACACACACACACACACACACACACACACACACACACACACACACACACACACACACACACACACACACACACACACACACACACACACACACACACACACACCTTGCGTTTTGAAGGCTGATAAATCCGAAATGGATGAACAGCAGCCCAGTTTCCCAGCTTTGCAGTGTATCCACGGGTAGCCTCTTGTTTCCTCCGCCACATCTCCTCCGTCCATACCTCTGGGAAAGGTGAGCTTGAGCTAGCCAGCGGAACGTTGCTAGCGCATTTAACGTGCACGTTAGCTAGCATTATTCACGTCTTTAGGCGGCTCTTCTGATGATGTAGTACTAGTAGCAGCTTCACTTGTAGCTTCGGTGCTGCTAGCCTCTTTCTTCTTGTGAATTATATTCTTTTTAGAAAAGAAGTCAAGTAAAAAACGTTTTCCTTCCATTATAGAGCTTTTTCGTTAGAGTTCTTGAGGGAAAGAGCTGCCGCAAAATCGGCGGGCGGTGAGCTGGCCGTGGGTGTGTCACTGACACACCCCCAGCTCGCTGCGGGGTCACGTGCGTGATGTGACGAATCATCATTTTTGAAGGAAATCGTTTTTATTTTTTATTATATGCCATTACTGTGAAATGTATTATGTTTTTGTCATTATTACAACAAATACACACTTGCAACTGATAAGACTGGCAATGATTTTATATTTATTAGACTATTGAAAAAAAGATCATGCTCCAAATAAGTGGGGGTACGGCGTACCCCCGCGTCCAACGCCCACTACACCACTGGATATGACCTTACAACAGTTATCCAATGGGAATGGACGCTCACATTGCCTTTAAGGGCAGCCGACACAAACGAATGCCGTGCTTCCATGAGCGTCAAATCCCGCCGCAGATGGTAATACATTGCAATCAGTTTAAACCTATTTGCGTCCCTTTATGAAGCTGAAGGAGCCTAGGAGCGTCACAACTGAACGCCACGGACACTGACCAAACGTCGCTCCTGGACGATTATGGAGTGAGAGTGTGTTGATGTGTTAGGTAGCCTAGATAAAGTTGGCTTGCCTTGAATGAAATTCACGCAACTCTTAATATTAGATACTGTGTTTTTAAGTGGCGATGGAGATTATTAGTTGACCCTGCTTTAAAGGATATTTTGCCTTTACAAATTGTGCGCTTTATCACTGCCTGGGTTTTGGTTGAAGTGCATCCAAATGCTGCTGCGTTTGGCTCATTTTCCATCTGAAAAACACGTCTACCTGTCCTGTACCACTTGTTATGACTTCTCTCTCTCATGCGTATTCCGTTAAGACCCACCCCATCTCACTCATCGTGCTGAAATCTACCAATCAGAGTAGGGGCGGGTCTTCACAGAATACGTTAGGGAACAAAATCAAGCTTTTTAAAAGGCGGGTGGATTTTGGCAGGCAGTGAGAGCGGACCAACGATTGAACGATAACAAGAACGAAGATCACCAAGTAGGACTCGGTTTATTAAAATAGTTTACATTTCATAAGGTATTTTGTATTCATATGAAAACTGTCATAGATGCAAGTCATTCATCTTGAATGATGAAAACATTAATAAACATTATGAATCATTTGTACATTTCCTCAGTGAAACACAAATATGAGTTCAGTTTAGCAGTGTGTAAAGAAGAGGCCATTGTGCGCTTCTGTCCTCTTCACTGAGACAGTTATAACGTCTACACTACAGGAATACACATCATAAACAAACACTACACATGCTGCCCTGTGTGTATTTCAACTTCCTTTATTATATTTAATTTCCAATCCACACACTACATTTCCCCACACAGATTAAAAACTCCGTCACACAGCTCAGAGAAGCTTTGGTATCAGTATTCAGTTATGAGCGTTACATGGACGTCCTGACATGAGACAGTTTGGCTTGTTAGTGATGTAAGCACTATTGATGAGTGTTGAACACACACACACACGGCTTTAAGACAATGCTGTGTGTTGCTGAGGAAGGCCTTCGCACCATGCCTGCATGGCGTGAACGCTCACAGCTGAGTGCAATAACCCTGACCTTTATCCAAACATGTGTAACACAGCCATGTTGCTAGGCAGCATGTTCACACTTTCATTATTTCTTTAACGCATATCAATCGTATAGTTCTTAGGAATACGCTTTAGCCACAGCCCTCGAGCGTTTTATCACTGACTGCAGTACCAGAGGACCAAAACAAGCCACACTCTGACATGTCACGAGAGGCTGCTAGCATTAAACTCATTGGGTTGCCTACAGCAAAGTACATACAAAAATGAGAAGACAAGCAACAACAGCATTGATCAAAAGGTTTAAGAGGAGGTACATGTGCAAAAACACTGGTTACTATAATAAAAGACTCCTTTTGATCCAAACACAACACACACACTCTTCAAACACAAGGAAACAGCTAGATATGTACAACCAGGATAGTGATCAGGACACACAGTCATAAAAAAACATGTGGACAATGCAGGAAATAAACCTGCTTATAAAACCTTAAAGAATCTCAGTTTGGTTTTCTCTTCCCTTTCTCTCTCCTGACTGGTGTTGAGGAATAAGGGGTAGTGTCCAGCTGCTGGTGTTTCACTCACTCCATCCACTTATACTGCACATCTGATTCATTCAACGACCCCCCCCCCCCCCCGTGTAAATGTCCATGCTCAGCTGCTGGTGCTCTGCAGTGATGGGGAATGTGTGTGAGCAGTGGAGTAGTGAGGGTTAACGGACTCCAACACCAGGGTCAGAGCTTCAGCTGGGAACAGGTTCCTCATGGAGAATACCCTGAAGGCAGCAGAAGCTCGCTGCTGCAACAGTAGCACTCTCTAAAAAGCGTTAAAGATAAACACCGCTGTCTGTCTTCATGGGTAACATCACATTTCATTAGGTCACTTATAAGCCATTAGTGTAAGTGTTATTTGGATTGCCACACACACACACACACACACACACACACACACACACACACACACACACACACACACACACACACACACACACACACACACACACACACACACACACACACACCTGTGCCATTCAGCATCTCTGTGGTGTAGTGTCTCTTTGTGGACATTTTATTATTTGTTTAAGACTGTTGTTTTTGGTTTGTGGGCATTTCCCCTCCTTCTACTTGTCTTGCTGTTTGTGGTCATTTTGTTTCCCTTTGTAATTGTTTTGGTCTTTCTTGTATTTGGTGTTTTGCCCCTTTTTCCAATTGTGCATGAATGGCTTGTTACGCTAACCCCAGGTGGCCACACTGTAACTGAATACAGTTTTAATCAAAGTTCATGCTTCTGACTGTGTAATAATCAGCAGTGTACATGTTTATATTTGAACAAAAGATATCCAAAGTTATTTTTATACAAATGATCAGTTCATTATTTAAATATTAGCTTGGCCATTAATGACAGTTTAAGGATGCCTTAAGAAGTGGCAGCACAACACTTTGATACAATGAAATGTAAAAATCCTAAAAGCTCAAATGTATATAAAATCACAACTAAAAACTCAAATAAGATGCATAAATGTACGCCATCCACCCAAACAAGGAGGCTCTCTCAGAGACACTGGTTCTGGATATATGGAAATATGTCAGAAGAACGCTCCTCAATAAAGATACAAACAAGTTCAGCAGAGTGACTGTCAGAACAGACCCTGTGTGTGTGTGTGTGTGTGTGTGTGTACGTAGTATTCTTCTCATAATCCATAGTTAACGGAGCTCAGTGCTGGTCTCTTCTTGCCTTTAATCTTCAGGGATCCATAGCGAGCCTGATGACAGAATAATGAAAATAATAGGTGTGAAAATGTATATAATTATACCCTTGAGTTTCTAGGCTGTTTGTTATCATACAGAATATTTATTCATATATTGATAGATATGTTTGGCTACAGAACACACAGCCTTCATGGGACAGAACTCACGTCTCTGCGGACCCTGGAGCGGGTCATCTTAACGCTCTGAGACCGCCTCAGTCCTTTCTGAGTGACCGCCTCGTCCTCAGAGAAGGTGGGCTCCGCCTCGTCATCACTCCTCTCCTCCTCGGCATAGTAGTAGTCTGAGAAACACACACACACACACACACACACACACACACACACACACACACACACACACACACACACACACACACACACACACACACACACACACACACACACACACACACACACACACACACACACACACACACACACACACACACACACACACGTCAGGAATCACTGAAACACACACTCAGATATGTGTCTTTACAAAATATGTCATGTTTCAGTTTGGTTGCATAACTTAGCCTTTTCACAACTTATGTTAAGATCAGCAAGGATGCTCAACCATTGGTGGAAGAGGAGAAGAGAAGTCACATAAACAGCGAAGATGGACTGAGTTTTAAATGCTAAAGGAGCTTTATTTCTTTAAAAAAAAGGAGAACATAAACCCGTGTTAATCCCTGGAGATAAACCGGCACCAGAATGTAAACTTATGTACTATAGAAGGGCCCGCCCCACCAATGTGCCACGTGAGAATCATTTAGACATCCTTCCCCTGTGCTGTGATAAGTCAAAATGAGCCGGAATACATTTTGAAAGATGTCAACATGACGTCCACACACACATAAAGATATGGCAGGCACATATCTTCACATTTAATTTATTTATTTGTTTAATAATAAATGTGATTTATATTCCATTAAATATAAAGCACATCAATATACTGAAAAACCTGAAAATAGATGTAGATGCATGTTTTGAGTAAAGGTGTTTCGTACAATTTCTCCAATGATCCGACATGTTCTATATTTCATACAGAATCACTTATATTTGCAGTATTTCCACCTGACACATTTCCATGGATGAACTCTTATTCTGGTTACAGGCCTGTGTGGATCGAGTTCTGTGTGAGACACAGCTTCTCCAGTAGAGGTCCACACACACACACACACACACACACACACACACACACACACACACACACACACACACACACACACACACACACACACACACACACACCACACACACACACACACACACCACACACACACACACCACACACACACACACACACACACACACACACACACACACACACACACACACACACACACACACGCTCTGCTTGCTCCCTTTGTCTCTCTTCATAGAAACACAACAGTTAGACAGGTTATACACCAGCTATCTGATACAGCCTGCTGCCAGGAATACACACTGCAGCAGAAGTCATGTGTATTTTTAAAGGCTTTTGAGAGAATACAGATTGATCTAAAAGGTCTTCCAGGTCTTTTTTCTGGTCCATCCTAAGATACTCGACTGTTGATAAGACTCAGATCATTAATTAGCATGGCCTGCATATGTTGTTTATTGTATAGTAAACCGGACATTATGTTACAGTTTTCATGCCCTTTTGTCACAGAACAAATGACCAGTGATGTATTTTCTATGTGTTCTGGTTCTAGCTCCTGCTGCGGCTATTGTTGTCACATCTGGAGTCTATAAGAGAAAACCTCACACTCTCCAGAGTTGGAAGCAACCTTTCCCCTCCCAGAGGAAACAGGGTGGGAAGAGGCTTCACATGAGACTTCACATTCCTGCACAACATCAAAAAATACCTTCAGGTTTTTTTTCAAGCTAAGGACCCAAAATCCACGTTTCTCTAACAGGGCTGCAAAAGAGGGGTATGAGCAGTATGAGGCATGGCTACAATGGGTGAAACTTTACAGACATGTTTTATATAGGTATGGCCCTACAATATATGTTTCCAATATAGCATAATTGGTCCACTTAATTTTACATCAGAATCAGAATGTTTTTTTTTTTTTTAATAATGGGACACAGGGTTCGGTCCGGAGTGATTTGCAGTTCGGTCCGGATCCGGACCTAGATCCGGAATTTGAGAAGCCCAGTACTACACACTGTACTGAAGAACCACACATGTAACACCAACAAGAAATGACCTGAGTGTTAAACGCCCATGATCATCTGCTCCTAACGCTACACCCTCAAAGGAGAAAGCCACTTGCTCAGGAACAACATGTTACAGTAATGTTCCAGGGTGGAATCTTACTGCTCTGTCTGGACTGTGAAGAACAGATTCCAGTCACTCCAGCTATCAACAGTCTATTCTGTGTAGAAACTCTCCAATGTCCTGTCATAAAGGGCTGAGATCTGGAGCAGCTTGTTCCACGGGGTTCTGGAATCCTCCTGCTCTCCAGAGCAAACGCACACTCTGTCCTGAATATGAATAATGTCTTAACCTGCTGTTGAGTTTACTTTCACTGTCAAAACACACTCCTCCTTCACTTTGCGTTTTTTTGTTTTGAACTCTGAAGCTTGCATATTTAGACTCCACAGTTGTTGCTCTACACTGTGCTCAGCTGCTCCACATGTGTCTCATCTCATATTGTGCTGCCTCAAAGAGAGAATATGGTATTATTTGAATTTAAGTAGTTCAGGGAGCAGGACAGTGTAACAAAAACTAATGTGTGTGTTAGGGGTGTAACGGTATCCGTACTCGTCTCGAACCGTCACGGTTCGGACGTCATGGTTCGGACGTCATGGTTCGGACGTCATGGTTCGGCACATGAAGTCACACGACGAATATGCCTTTTTTTTTATGAGTGGGAAAAAAGTCTGTCACTCAGGGCAGTATCCACTACACTATATATAATCCAGGGGGCGGTATTGCGCCTAAAAGCTGTTTGCCAGCCGCTCTGAAACAACAAATGAAGAACAAGAAGAAACACAACAACAAAACGAACAAAATACAAGAAGAAGAAAAGTTAGTATGGCGATTTCAGATAACACACAGGAGCTAGAAGAACCACCTGCTTCTTTTAAATCAACTGCTGTGTGGGAACATTTCGGGTAGAGATGGCAAATCCTTTTACGGACTCGGAGTCTTCTGAGTCAGTCATTGAAGAGATCCGGATCATACGAGTCCTTTAAGTCATATGAGTCAGCATCACCAAGAGCGTAGAAATCCTACTGGTGAAACCGAAAACTTGTTGCATTTCACGAGCATATTAAACTAACGTTACATTAACCTCCGCTACACAGTGTCTATTGCTTTAATAAAAAATGTTGATCACAAAAAAAAAGGGTTATTTTGCGATTTGGCGAATCTGAGTCTGCTGTTGACTCCTGCATGAGGACGAGTCTGCTGGATCTCTGGATCTGCTGCTATACGGTTACGGCTCTGAGTCCGCACGAGTCTGCTGTGTTTTGCACAGCGAGTCAGGATTTGCGAATCTCTGAGTCTGCTGTTGACTCATGCACAATAGCCGCGAGAAGTAGGGGTGCTGGAGGCGGGGCTGCGAATGGTGTACATTTGAAAAACGTCATGTTACTGTTGTTGAAATCTCTCCCCACTTTTGTCCGCACCCCCCAAGTAAAATGACTTCCCAGTTCCCACGGCTATGCTCGTGCATGACGAGTCTGGATCTCTGGATCTGCTATACGGTTACGGCTCTGAGTCCGCACTAGTGTGCAGGAAGTGAAGGAAGTTCCCTTGATTCAGTGAGTTAGGATTTGCAAATCTGAGTCTACTGTTGACTCGTGCATGATGAGTCTGCCTGGATCTCTGGATTTGCTACGGTTACGGCTCTGAATCCGCACGAGTCTGCAGGAAGTTTCACTGATCCGCGTCCCCTGAGCCAAACGATAACTTCTGGAAGCTATCCTACTGGCTAAAGGCTAGGCAGATGGTTTGGGGTACATTGTAATGTGATTTTACATGTTATAAGGAGAGTAGCGAGTGACGCAATTTAAAGTTTTAATTTGTACGTCACCAGGTGTAGGACTCAAAGGACTCAGGTTAATGAAGAGGGGAGACTCGTCACTCCCAGCTCATTACTAGGATCCGGGTTAATGATCCGGATCAATCAGGACTCACCCATCTCTAATTTCGGGTTCCCTGTGGACTACAATAACGATGGAGTGCGAGTGGTGGATCGGACGAGGACGGTGTGTCGCCGTTGTTCTACAGCGGTGCGGTATGCTAATGGTGACACACGCCAAACATGCTAAATCATATCAGAAGGCATCACCCAGATTTGCCAATCACCAGAGCCCGGCAAAAGACAACAGCAGTTCAGCAGCTGATCCCCGCTGTTTTTAAGAAGCCAATAGACATGAAAGCCGAGAGACCAAAAGAAATAACGGAAGCTATTGGCATATGTGTTTCAACGGCTGTGCGCTCTTGAAACACTTTTTTATTATTTATTTTGTAATATTTTCAAGACATTATTTTTAGATTTAAAGCCATTATAGATCATATGGCCATCTGAGTGTGTGTGGTACAGTTTGTGGTTTGTTTTTAACTGTGTAATACAGTTAATTATTCAAAATGTTAGAGTTCCTTATTTTTATACTGAAACTTGCACTGCTGTTAAAAAATAAATAACAACAAACCTTGAATTATGCATTTTGGACTTTTCTTTTTCTTGTTGTACCGAACCGTGACCCCCAAACCGTGAATTCTGTGAACCGTTACACCCCTAGTGTGTGTCATTGATATTTTTGTACAACTATGGAGCTCTACAGCTCAAAGGATGAAGATGTATCAGGCGTTTTGCACACACTACTTGTTAGTAGAATATCAATCAATCAATCAATCAATTTATATTTATATAGCTCTGTAGCACAAATGAGACACTTGTCCCAGGCGGCTTTAAAGTGTTTACGGCATACGAAACCCTCGGTTACGACGGAGTGCAAATGGACTACAACGGCCCAAAACTTCTATTAGTAGAATGTGCGGAGCCTTTTAAAAACAATGCAAACAAAAACACAAATGTGCCAAAACACATGCTAATGATGCAGCATTTAGAAAACATTCACCAACTTGACGAAACATTGCGCAGCATTTACTAAAAGCACTGCATATACAAAACGCTGCAAGAAGATCAAAAATATAAAAGTGGAGAGCGGTGCAGATCTAACGGGAACACTAGAAGGTGACGCACAGAGCTGGGAACAAGCAGCACTTGTTGACATTTGAGAGTTATAGTTGGCCAACTGTCACTGTTAGTGGAACATGTGTGTTTTTATATTTGCATCGTGTTTCTCCTAATGGAAGTGTTTTGGGCCGTTGTCAGCCACCATACTCAGTCATTAGACCATCACAGTGAAAAGGAGAAACTAGCACAAATAAAGAGGAATAAATGTGGAATAGACGTCCTGTGTATAGATTAAAAAAAAGATAAGGAAATTAAATAATAGACAATCCAACCGACAGATGTGAGGGGAAAAGGGTCCAGAAGAAAAACCATTGTTGCCCAGGAGCTGAAGACCTCCTTTAGCCAGCAGAGGAGTGTGGTGTCATGTGAGCAGCAGGGAGGACCCTATGAAAGAGAGCAAGAGGGGAGAAACATGTCTTCCTCATGAGCTGAATACTGAACACTCTCCCTCTCTCAGTATGCTAATGCTGTCTGCCAGCCTCCATCCTCCTCCTCTTCCAATTCACTCCTGCTCCATCCATCCCTTACATCTCCACTCTCCTCCTATACATTCATCTCAGCCCCCCCCCCACGCCTCACTGGCTGCCTGTGTGTGTTCGAGAGAGAGATAGACGGAAGGAACAGAGACAGAGTGTGTGTTTGAAATTCCAACAGCATCCCACTCAAACTCAACTCATCCCCTCTGTCTGCTGGGAAGTCATCACACACACACACACACACACACACACACACACACACACACACACACACACACACACACACACACACACACACACACACACACACACACACACACACACACACACACACACACACACACACACACACACACACACACACACACACACACACACACACACACACACACACACACACACACACACACACACCACACACACACACACACACACACACACACACACACACACACACACACACACACACACACACACACACACACACACACACACACACACACACACACACACACACACACACACACACACACACACACACACACACACACACACACACACACACACACACACACACACACACACACACACACACACACACACACACACACACACACACACACACACACACACACACACACCAGCCAGCCAGCCAGCCAGCCAGCCAGCCAGCCAGCCAGCCAGCCAGCCAGCCAGCCTGCAGTTCTCATCAAGCAAGAACAAGAGGAAATAAGGAAAGGAGCATGCGGACAAAGAACAAAGAAACATTAGAATAGGGATATTAAGCTGATGTGGCACATTTGTCACACCAGTGTAGCCGTGATATTGACAGCACCATCTCTGTGCCTACTATAAGGATGGATATTCAAAGGCATTTATGGACGTGCCTATCACTGGATGAAGCATGTTTTGCTGGTTGTGTGTATGACGTCTGTGAGTTCAGATTCCAGGGTGTTCTGGAGGTTTGCGAGCTTTAGTGGTTCACTATGCGACATTCAGAGCAGAGAGATTGACTCCACAGTATCCATCTGTGTGTGTGTGTGTGTGTGTGTGTGTGTGTGTACCTGGTCCATCGGCAGCGTCAGTGCTCTGGGACCTCCTGATGGCGGGGTTGGAGGAGTGGGAGCTGTACTGGTAGAGCTGGTCTCCTCTGTCGTCCTGCTGGCTGATCTGGGTCAGGTCGTGCATGCTCAGGCTGCGCAGCTTCTCTGTGATGGCACCCTGACCCTGTGTGACACACACACACACACACACACACACACACACACACACACACACAGGTCAATATTACATCACGCGTAAACAGCAGAGTTAAACAAGATTAGATCGACACTGATGAAGTGAATGAGTGTCAACAGACCAACTGCTCCCTTAATATCTACACAGTGAAGAGACAGGTGGTTCCACTTCCAGCTGAATATCTGGAGGTTCTTTTGGTAACCTGAACATTTCTGCAGTCAGACCAAATCTCAAGTTGTGTGATTGTTAGTTTGTTTTCCTGTATATGAGCATCGTCATCAACTCATTTATGGGCTGCTATCATAACTACTGACTCTGCTGCTTATGTGCTGCAAACCGATGCATGACCCTAACCCCTGATACATATTCTATTGGTGGAATACATTTAGCTTGAAAAGAAGGAAAGACACCAGCAGAGCCTTTAAGTTCACTCTGCTTTTCATTGCATTCCCATAAAGACTCATAAAGTCTACTGAGTTCAGTGGTTTTGCTTTGAACTGCAGCCTGGAGTTAACCAAGTCCCCTCTGCAGTTAAAACAGGTCTGGTTACACACTCTTACGTAAATGCTTTTATTTCACTGCAATATCCTTAAATCTGTGATCACAGAAGCTCACAGACCTCACATGTTCACTACAATCAAGTGTTACAAGTATTATCCCAATCATACAGATTATTATTACTGTTAATAACAACATCAACTTAGCGTGATCATTAACCTTCATTCTTAAGAAATCTACTATTTTTCGATTTGATTTCTTTTTTTCTTTAATACATTTTAGAATTACTTTCTTTCACAATTGCCAGTGTATCAAAAACACTGATTTTAACTTGAACTAGTCTAACACTCTACCCTAACTTAAAACCCAGCCTCTGTAGTCAGGGCTGTAGCAGGATCATCATTTTGTGTCATTTTGATCAAAATGTAGCTTTTTGATCAGTTTCTTGCAGCCACACACTCTTCCAGCCTAACAACAGACTATAGTGACACAACATGCTACACAAAGAGTTGTCATCATAAGGAATATTTTTGCCATAAACCAAAATTCAACAATGACAAAGACATCATTATGGAAACAGTTCACGGTATGGGCAACAAGGAAGGAAAAGTGAATGAAAAGACGTTTCATGAAAAGCAAGTGAAAAAAGAAACAGGAAGTTGAGTGTTATAATATAATAAAGGAGTAAGTAAAATAATAAATAAAAACAGTAAGGCATACAAATGAAGACAAATAGGGAAATGATAGAGTTAAATGTTGATTGTTGATTCTCTTTGACAACAAACAAGATGGAAAAAGAACACTTTGAAAGTCAAAGGATGTCATGGTATGAAATGGAAGGTTCTGTCCATGCTGCTTACACTGACTGGTTTGACCTCCCAGAGCCTGCTGAAGCACACACACCCTGAAGAGAGAAGGATGTCATTACAGAGAGAGAGAGAGGAAGAGAAACAGAGTGACAAGAGGGTTAGCTAGTAGCAAGCCGGAGCAGAGCATCATGACCAAACACAGAAAAAGTACATTTCATAAAATCAGATGTTCTAAAATCATATATATTGGGGATGGATACTAAATAAAAGAAACCCAGCGATACAAGAACAAGAGACATAGTTTCCCCACCAAAGGCTCATTATATAAACAGTTCACAAACATGTTCCATTGTATGAGCTGTGTAGCAGATGAAACATGCCTTTTATTAACCTTCAATCAATATAGAACCAAGAACAGGCTGGGTTGCATCAGGTATTCATAAATCTGTTGCTAAGACTGTAAATAAATGTTAAGTCCCAACAGGCTAATAGAGTGGTGCAATGATGACATGTTTCCGTAGGCTGACACGGAAGTTAGCATTGCAAGGGCTTCCTCGACAAAAAGCAATGAGGTGTTTTCATTGGATTTTGGTAGAATGCAGAAAACATTATGCTGTAGAAAAACTAAATGACAGTCACAATGACTTCAAAGCACCAGCGCTAAGCTAAGGCGGCTAATGTTAAGCGCGATGACATGTAGTCATTCAGTCACTTGCTAGCAACCGTTGTTTTTAAGACAGCATAAAGCTTCAGACATTCACCAGTGAGGTATTACTTAAGTAGAACAAATATGAAAATCTCATCAGCGCAAAAGAATCATCTGTTCTATGGAAATCAAAAGTCACAGGCTGTTATTCCAAAAATGACAGTTTTAGAGGGACAACAAATTAAAGAATTGGGAATGAAGATTTATTTATGTGTACATTGAGTCTAGAATGAGTCCAAAATATCCAATTATGCTAAGCTAATGACGTTATTTACTCAACGTTTCAAACGTATGTATTATAACTGTGAAAATGTATATTGAAAATCTAATATTGGCATGATTAGAAATCATGTTGGCCAGGTGGTGCAGTATTGAGCTCCGCCTCCCGAGAGAGAAGGTTCTGTCAGAAGACATGCAGGGTAGGTGCAGAGACTCTTTAACTGCCTGTAGGTGTGAATATGAGGATATAAATGTGTCTATGCGTTAGCCCTGTAATCAAATGGCGACCTGTTCAGGCTGTTCCCTGCCAATCATCTCTGAATCTGGGTAGATGTATCATGTGTAGACATAACCTGAGGTGAGTCTTGGCACAGTGCGGCTCACATACCAGGGAGCACATTATCAAACGCAACAGTTCAAGTCCATGTACATACATCATTCTGGCATTTTTTGGGGTGTTCATTAGTGATACATTTTTTTAACTATATTTGCAATAAGTGAATATGATATTAGTACATTTCCATTATTGGGAAGATCATGAACACCCTCACAAAGACTTGTAGAGGCTGTCAAGCATCATAGCTAAAGCCTAAAGGTGTACACCCCCTCGAGGGCTTTGAGGTCGGCTGATCAGCTAGTAGTCCCTAAAACCAAGAAAAAGACCAGGGGAGACCGAGCCTTCTCAGCGATAGCCCCCAGGCTCTGGAACGACCTGCCCCCCCATGTCAAATTGTCGCCCAGCCTCTAAACTTTTAATTCCCGCCTAAAGACCCACCTCTTTTCCCTGGCTTTCGAGTCAGTTTGAGCTCTGTCTTATCCATGTGTATGCTTTTATTTTCTGTCCATAGCCTTTGGGTACCTTGTATTCATTCTTATGTGTGCCTTTTATCTATTATTGTAATATTATATTTCATTATAATGTTATGTTTGCTGTAAAGCATTTTGGTAAACCCTCTGTTTTTAATATGTGCTATAGAAATAAAGTGGATTGGATTGAAAATGGGGCCTGCTTTAAAAAAAAAGAAAAGATGTGTAAGAAAGAATAGCTATAGCAACAATGTTATAATTGTATTTATGTTAGGGCTGCACCATTTATCGAAGTTTGATAAAAATGGCAATAATGGACAAGATATATGTTCAAATCGCAGGAGGCACAATAAGTGTTGTGCAGCTGCAGAGATATCCCGGCCTACAATCAGTATTCTACAGACTTAACTAAACGTATTTGTTTGGTACAGATCCTCTACAAATCACACCGTGATCATTTTCATATATTTTCCAATACAAAAGAGAATAATGATGCAAAATGATGAATCCCTTCTGAATCGTAATCTAAATGAGTTATTTTAACCAAATCTATAAAAAATATATATATATTTGTTTCTTAACAAAAGGTCAAGTGGATTCCACTATGTTTCAGTGCTCTATTTAGGCGAAATATTTGATCATTATTGGAATAATATCCTGAAAAGAAATGGTTTTGGCCGGGACAACCATGACATGTTCCCCATATGTTTGAATGCACTCTTTGTTTGTTGCTCACTTGATTTGGGTTACAGTGTCAGCTACTATCAATGAATGTAATATAATGTCATTACATGTCATTCTTTAGCAGTAAATAAAGAATTGTTCAGGAACCAGTCTGCTTACTAACACCTGTAGAGGCTTTGCAGATGCCATTTCAAATCAGCCTCAGGCTACATGCACATCAAAATGCATGTGTGCTGCATGCATAATACAGGGTGGTGCATATAGTCTCAGGAGTTTCATACTCAATAAAACCCCATCCGTAAACGACTGATGTATTTGTAAACCAAAACCACAGCACTGAAATGTGTAAAAGGTGCTCTGTGTGCTCCAGTCTGTCAGGCGCTGCAGACAGGCGGACTTCATGTACCATGCAGCTGCTTTTATTGTACAAGGTTAGTCACATTCCAGCTTAAACCACCATAAACTTTGAAAGGATTTGAAACGGCACTGTGACCTAAAACTGTGCTGATTAACCCCAGAGGGAGGGGAAGAAGAGAGAAACCATAAAGACAAGGAGAGGCAATAGAAATAAAAGGAATATAGGAGATAAAGGGAGAGAGAGAGTGGAATGTTGGAGGGTAAGAGCGGCTTGTCTTTGAAGCAGTGATTAATGGCATGTTTAATGTTAGCAGAGACAGGAGGGTTTTAACAAGTCTCACACTGTAGAATAAGGGCACACTGTGGCTGAATGTAAGTCTACACAAGCTAATTGAATTGAAGAGTAACAGTGGTCCAGTTTTCAAAGCAGTAAGACTGAAGAGCTTGTGAACCAGAGGACATCAGTAATGAAAGAGAATGAATGTCCCGTGGAGTTTCACCAGGGCTAGTTTTTCCTTAGACTTCCAAACAGCTCAGCTGAATGCAGTTCACATACAGGCCCACGTACATGTACACATCATATCCTGGTTTCAGAGTCCTGGATTTGAGCAACCTGGTTCTTGTTAAGGAAGTTTAAAACTAAACCCAGAGTACTTTACCCAGGGATACTTTAGCACATGATGCCGTTTTCTGATCACTGTTTGCCTCCTAAAGCCAGCCCCTTCAGTGTCCTGCCAGGAATGACCCTTATTACCCTCATTATTTTGGGTTTGAAGCTTGCATAGATAACAGCCTCAGTTCTCCACCTAAAGGGCTGACTTAAGATAAGGCAGTGAAAATATTCTTAATATAGTGTGAGGTTACACAGATTCAGATTTGTTTTTATGTTTCTAAAATATGTTTTGCTTCTTCCCCCATCCCCAGCAGTATGTTGTTTGGCTTTCTGTGCTGTACTTACATCTGGCTGGCTCTAAATTGCATATAATGTAGCACTTATCGTGGAGAAGTACCTCATATAACCCCATTTTCATAACATCACAATCCCTTCATTTTAGTAAATATTACATGGTTTTATCTTTTACAAATATATCTCTACTATTATCATACCCATTCAGTTTTGCCCTGTTGTTTTTTTAACCTTCCAATGAATTTTCCATAACAAATTATCTTGATTGACAAACCGGAAATATTGTTTTTGTTAAAGTTTTGAAAAGTTTATGCTCATCTAATTTTTACATTTTAAGTATGAAAACATGGTATTGTTGCAAGACAAAAGAACATCAAAGGAGGTAAAGGAGGACTCATCCAAATACGCTGACCAACATGATCCATCTCAAAATTAAAACATGATTTTGAGCCACACCCATATAGTGAGGCATGTGGCGCAGTGGACTAGTGCGTTGGTGTTGGGATCAGGGGGTCACAGGTTCAAACCCCACTGCAGTCAGCATGTCGTTGTGTCCCTGAGACCCTTCACCCCAAATTGCTCCTGTGGGGATTGTCCACAGTATTGAGTATGTAAGTCGCTTTGGATAAAAGCGTCTAACAAGTGACATGTAATGTAATGATCTTTACTTGTTGTCCTTCCGAAGGATCATTACTAGGGATGTAACGATATACCGAATATCACGGTATCACGATAAAGAAACGTCGTGAGACTGAATTATTTTTTAAACACTCGTATTTACAGGGCTACATGTACATACCTAGAGACATTGACAAGTACCAACAGTATATTTATATCTCTGTCAATAAGCCTCACCTTCTTGGCAAAAACGGTATTGTTTTTGAAGTGGTGGAGAGACAATGCACAGTTTGACCCACTGCTGTCACCCATGGCCAAATCATATCTCTCTGTCCCACTGAGGTGGCGTTAGACTTTTTCGCTGTCCGTCATTTTGACAGACAGGATCGTAAAATATCCCTCATAATCCATTATTGCACAGCGTAAAGCAAAAACTCCCTGACATTTCAATGATCTGTACGGCAAAGTACGGTTTGGAAACTATATAATTTCCTTTTTGGAGGGCATGCATAACACGGCATAACACCAGAGCCTGGGTGCGGGGAAACTTTGGCGCTGTTCCGAGTTTGTTCTAATCTGTCAAAATGACAGACTGCTTTCAGATTTTTCCGTCATTGTTAAAAAAAATATTCGGTTAACGCGACCACTGCTGTCCCAGCAACATCAGTACCAAGCGAGATAGTTTTTTCCAGAGCAGCGGATATTGTAAATGCCCAAACATCCCAGCTTCTACCTGGAAATGTGGACTCATATTCCTAAAAACCTGTCTGATGATGCTGAGTGAGTGACTTATACCTCATTCGTTTCAGGGCTGATTCGGAGCTGGAGCTTGAAAAGCACCGGGTTTTCCTGTTCACACCGCAGCGGAGCAGCCTTTTAGCTCCGGAATCCGGTTTGTTTCAAGCACCAAAAAATTGTCCGGCTAGAGCAAAAGCACCGCATACGTCACGCTTACGTCGAGGCGGGGGCAGGAGCGGGATCAACTCCTGAACAACAACAAAAAGCCGGCGTTTTATCCAGTTTGTACACAACGATGGAGAAACTTGAAGAGACCAGCTACTTACTGGGAATCTGGTCTTCCGAAGCGGTACAGAGGAAGCTGGAGCACAATCGGCCATTGTTGTTGTTGTCGGTGTCAGCTGTGAGGGGTTTCCGCACGGTTTGGCTTTATGAAGCAGGCACGCAAACGGTTACATCATGACGCAAACGATGACGCAATGACGCAGCACCAGTCGGACTCTGGGCGGTGTGAAAAGAGCCGAAGCTAAACCGAAGAAACGGTTCTGAACCTGAAAAGCTCTAGCACGGAGCTTGAACCGGAGTTGCGTTGGTGTGAATGAGGTATCTGTGAGTTTTACTGGTTTTCTTGATCCAGTCTGTTACTGTCACTTTGTTTTTGACACTTTCAAATACTGCTATCCAACAAAAATGCTGTACAAATCAGATTTATTATTTAATAAAGAACATTTTTCCAAGTATAACATTTTTTAAATAAAATAAAAAAATTCTTTATTATTCAATATCGCGATAAATACCATACCGTGGACTTGTTATCGCGATATTATCGTACCGTGAGTTTTTGGTATCGTTACATCCCTAATCATTACTCATAAGCATCTTAATAGTCTTCTTTCAGATTTGGCTCAACAAGTCCAGTTTCATGCAGTTAGCTATAGCTCCCCTACACAGCACCTGCTTTGAATGTGGCTCTTGACTTCAGAGCAGATTCCCACTGCCTGGGATTACCTCAGTGCAGCGCAGCCTAAACCAGGAGATCACTAGCATGATCCGACACACCCAGGGTTTCACACAGTGCTGATGAAACCACTTCACACACACCTCTTTTATTCTGGCTGCAGTGAGTGGTAGCTTGCTTCTGAACAACAAGCTGGTTCAGAGACACACTCAGAGTGGATACATATGCATGAGCTCAATGTTTTACATACCATCTTTAAAATATTAATGCAGCTCTCCTGCGTTCATTTACAAACCAATTACACTGTCTGTCTGTGTTATTTTACATGTGGTTCAATAAGCCGTTTAAGTGCAGTTTGAATTTGGCAAACAACCTGCTGGATTGCTTTCCTGCAGGTTTGAGAACACACTTGTATCTAAGCAAATGAAGCCAAAACATATACTTTCTTCCATGTTTAACAACCTCAGCTAAGCAAGACTGAGGTGAGGGAACAGTATTCATGGGAAACGTCTTCATTTGATAAATAACACAACATTGAGATAAGGGGTACAAACTGCATCAGCCATATTACTGGGATTTCTTTGTAAATACAAAAAGGCCTTCTCAATCAAAAATCAATGATACAAATAATTAAGAGTGCACGATCTAAAATAATTAACTAATAGCGGTTATTTTGAATGATATTGCACTTGTGATAAGATTCATGATATTGAAGGGAATGAAAATGTTTGAAATATTTTTCATATAATCATTGAAATATGGATCTGTACAAAACTTTTTACGTTTTGTTATTACGTCTGTGAAAAACGTTTGTAGGCTGGGAAAAATGTATGTAGAATGATATTGCACTACTAGACCATTGCGATTTGGATACAATTCAGATCAATTGTTCAGCCCTAAATTATAAACCCCTAAATGCTATAAAAAGCACCTTTAAACAAATATGATGTGATATAAAGAGACACTTGCCTTGACGGCTGCAGACACGGCGGCGGTGGCTGCGATGCTCAGGCCTTGCTTTCCAAAGTTGACCATGGTCTCATAACTCCTCTCTTTGGCCTGCACGATATACTCATCGATTTCCTACAGGAAGACAATCAATTAGGTTTTCTAGTAGACCACTTAATCAAGCACAACGAGGTGTGACTGTAATATTCTCAGCAACAAACACATGGATCATCTTACCCTCTCTCTGGAGGACAGGAGGGGGTGCAGACACTTCCTGTAGATGAGACTGGCTCCTCTGGTGTAAGGGGACAGCAGCCAGATCACAAAGGCTATCTTCAGCTCGTAGTACAGAGGAAACCTGGACACATACAAACACAACATTGTCATGGCTATCATCCTCCCACACTGTGGTGTTCTTACAACTAAAATAAAGGATAACAATGAGCAAACAGTAGTTGGGCTGTGCTTCAGCCTACCAAATTGGTGGTGGTGCTCTTTCACAAAAGTTTATTTCACCTTCAAATGATGTTTTACATGGCACTATATCAAGGTTAGGGATCAGCCCCAACACATATGGACGATCGGGAGGTGTATTGTTGAGTTCAGTTCAGATTGTCCATTCAAAACCTCTCCACTTCCTCACATCCCACCACAAGGCACCTTTCAAATCTTTGAGTGTTCTTTAAGGTTCAGTTAACCATTAATGGTATTCTGCCTCATTGCCAGTGTTTGAATCTTAATGTACTAATGGGATAATGAGATAATAAGCAGTGCACTACATTTTCCATAAGTGTACAAATTTGCTTCTTTTGCATCTAGAAAATGTCCTTTTTCATTTTATGTCAGTCAGTCAGTCGAGTTGTAGCCTTTTAAAATATTACATCTTGAAAACTATGCTTTGTGAAATTCAGTGAATAGCCTCACACCAAAGACTAGCAGCATTAAAGAGTAGGTTATGTAAAGCCCAAGGTTACACTTTGTTAAGTCCTTTATGTGTACCCATGCATTCTTTCATCTATCATTCTGATTACTACAAGGACTTTCCAATTACATTTCTTAAAGGTCACCTACTATCCAATATTCCCTTTTCCATTTTTTTCCCTACATAAATATGTGTACCCTCTGTGTTAAGAGATTTGTGAAGTTTCAGGAAAAAAGATTATCTCTCTTTTTGCACTGATCCATCTATATTAAAACCTGTCTGAAAATGAGCCGATCAGATTTAGGCGACTTTGTGATGTCACAACGTTTTTTTTTGGGTTTTGCAACCATTAGCCAATAGCCAACCAAGGTAACCCCCCCCCCCGCCCCACCTTATCACCTGAATCTCCTCCTAGAGCACCATTGAGCTCTTTTTAACCAAATATCTCTTAGAGGGGCGTGGGGAGAGGCAGTTTATTAGAATTTAAAGCTACAGACACTGAATCTGCACTTTTGGAACAGGGCTGAAACAGAGGAGCTTACGATATGCTACAATTATCTGTTTGGTATTACAGCCAAACACTTCAGAGACATCTTTTGTATTTATCTGAGAACTATAATATATTACAAAAAAAAGAGTATAATAGGGGACCTTTAACTCTGAAACTCCATATACCAACCTAATTAATGATCACTGGTCAGTGAAGGTACAGTGTACATATAGTAAAGTAGGATAGGGCAATTTAGACAATGAGTTTTAGATAATGATAAAAAGAGATTGCTGTGTAACTATTTTTTAGTAGTTGGTAAACATGTGTGTATTTGTGTGGTACTCACCATGCAAGTGTTAGGTCAGTGATGGCCTCGACCACAGTGTAGAGGGCAAACACAATCCAGTACATCATCCATCGCACCTACGCAGACACACAAACAGAAAAAACACTGAGCATCACAGCGAAAAGTGAAAAACTGCTTTAAATGGCACAGTGGTTGGGGTCGAATGGTGTTTATTGTCCATCAAGGTTCCTAACAATGTGAAAAGACTAGGAAGTGACTCAGTAGGCTTGTTTGAGACGCGTTGCGGCTCGCCTCGAAAGTAGACGAGAATAGCCGATCGCAGCCGGGGGAGGTCTCAAAAAGCTCGCCTGAAGTCGGACAGCTCCGGAGTCGGCTTCTTCTTCTTCTTCTTCTCTCATTTTTTTGGCGGATTGCAAACAACTTTAAGGTGCATACCGCCACCTCCGGAGTCGGCTTGACTCGGTTTGCATTGATAAAGAATGCACACGTGTTGTGTCGTTAATGTCAGATATGTACTAAGTAAATACATTTGTTCCTGCTCAAGATTAGATTCAACTTTATTGTTATTGCACAGATTACAGGTACTGAGACAACGAAATGCAGTTTAGGAGTGCAACAAGCAGTGAAGTGAAAAGTAATGTACACAATCTACAGAATAAAATATAGAATGAATTGAATGATGAAAAAACAGTGAGGCGTATGAATACACTAGATATACACAGCAGCCTGTGAGCAGTATGAATAATATGCTAAGATATATAAAGTATGAAAACGGTAAGCAGTGCAAGTATAGTATAAAATATATGGATATTAATTTCATGATAAACATTGTGGAACAATGATGAAAAATGTGAATGGAAGTGGCGACGTAAAACTGACACAAAACAACAACAAACTTTTGCCGAGCCAATTGGAGAGTTGGTAAAAACCACCAATGAGCCCTCGAGATACCAGTGAGTCGTTTCCCATCAAGCATTTCGCTTCCGCAGCCCGTGGAGAGAAACTGTGCCGCCTCGCTCTCAAGTCTGCGGGCGTCTTTGTCCCACGAGATTTCAAATTCTCATGTAGGCGAGCCTCCAGAGCAAGTCGGCGATCGCAATTGCGTAGGTCTGCGTCGGTATCGCTCGTCTCAAACAAGCCTAGTGTCAGCCATGATAAGAGCTGTTTGGATTCTCTAATGATAGGAAAGGAGCTTAGTCGCTTCCTTTAGGACAGGGGTTTTCAAAGTGTGGGAAGGTGAGCCTCCCCTCAGAGAACTTAAGAACAGCCGCGCCCCCCCTCCCAATTATTATTGCTATTATTATTATTATTGTTGTTCTTGTTGCTATAATGCAGGGGTATTATTATCCAGTGGAATGCCCTTACCTACTGGCTAGTTCAATCAAAGTGGTTACTTTTTTGTGGCTGGGCAGTGTAGTTGTACACACCGTCTTATTTGACTTTCTCAGGACTTAAAACTGTTTTTGGGGGCAGACCCCCACAAAGAAATAAATATATTTACACACGTAAGGTCATCATCTTAACAGTTTATTATGCTCATCGAGTCATCCGTGAGCAGAGCATCAAGTTGGTATGCCTATAACACCTGAATGCGGCGATTACCATTTTGTTCAGCAAAACGCCTCACAAACTTATTAAGATCTAAAGCTTTAGTGCGTTTTGATTCAATGCTGAGTACAGCCAAACTTGACAGTGTCTTCTCTGTCATTGTAGACCGCAAATATCTCATTCCTTCCGTCTACTTGGGTCCGAATGCTTCTCGTTTTGTGCCGTCCCGTTCAAATGAAATCTCCGCCAATCACATTTCCAAACTCGTGCCAGGGCCGGGGGAGGGGTTACAAGGCTCGCGTCTTGTGCTGCATTCACTTGCACTCGGACATTAGGGATTTTCTCTCAGAAATGTCCGATGAGCCACAACTTTTATTTCAAAACAAAGCTGCCAACTGGGGTGGCAAGGCTATTTTTAGGGTGGTAGTTGCCACCCCATGCCACCCCGGTAGATCCGCCCCTGCTTGGCCGGTACTTGCTTTTGATCAAAGTCAATCCGGAAAACCCGCACTCACAGAGGTAGGCGGAGGTGAAGGGAATGAGCACTTTTACAGCCTTTTTGGTGAGGTGGGGGAACTCTGTCTCCGCAGACAGCCAAAAGTGTGCAAGTGACGTTTTCTGCCAGACGCTGTCTGCTCTTTCACTTTAGGTAAACATTTATCCATGTTACTGCTCGCAAAAAGTTAGCTGAAGTGAACTAGCTAGATTTCACTGTTTCTCGTAATTTTTTTCTCACGCTGCCCCTCCCCTGAAGCTCTCTGGCGCCCCCCCGGGGAGGCGCGCCTCACACTTTGAAAACCGCTGCTTTAGGATACATTGGACCATCCTAAATGTAATGAAAGGAATTAATACTGTCCCACAATTCCTTGCGACCGCATCATTTCTGCTGTTCACAGAAACAACCGGTCGTGACCGACAAAAGCAGGGTTAAGTTAACGTGCTCATCAAGCCTTTTCCGTATTATGTTGTCACTTACTAAAGTACTTAGATGATGATATGTATATATATGATTTTTCTTTTTTTAAATGTGAACTATGCACGCCAATGTAATGACTGTAAAATGATCAAATCAAAGCAACATTTCACAAGTTATGTGGTGTGATAATACTTATTCCAATATCTATATTTCATTAATTTATTAATTTCACTCATTGCCTTTCATAATTGTAATTGTGCTTTTGCAACAAATGTCATACAGTGGGGCAAAAAAGTATTTAGTCAGCAGAGATGGGGTCGTTACTAAAAAAAAGTAATATATTACATATTACTTTAAAAAAAAGTAATATATTACACTACTTCGTTACTATCTACATAAAGTAACTCGTTACTTTACTCGTTACTTTACTCGCAGGGCCGGCCCGCCCCTCCCTACAGGCAGATCATGCAGACTGCGGCGCACCTACAGTGTGCGCGCCACAGTTTTGCCTCTGCGAGACTCCACTTGCACCCCCAATTACTATTGCATTAAGGAAGACATAACACAAGTCTTTCTTTTTATATGCTCTAAAATAGGCTACCAGCCTACCACAACAAACTAACAGTCTGTGAAACGTCAAGACACTAATGAATGAAACCAGTTCAAGACGCATTATTCTTATCATTCTTTATGAGCGCATAACGGTAAGGTATCTAATTACTTATGTATTTAGTATTCCATAACTTAGTAACAGAGATGGTCAAACTAAAGTGGTAGAGACAGAATTCCTACAATGAAGCGGGACATTGAACTGTTCACCCGTGAGAGGGCGATCAACAAAAGACAGCGAGCGGCGCGTTGAGGGAGTTTACAGATGAGAAGACTCAGCCATGTTTATGCAGCACTGCACGTGGAGATGTGGTCTCGCAAGTCGCGCAGATTACATAGGCCTACATGTATATAAACCTGCGGCGGAAACCCCTCTAGTCTGTCAGTGAGTGTGATTATTTTATAAAAGTAACGAAGTAACGCGTGTCGGGGCAATGTTAGTAACTGTGGTGTGATTACTAAATTATAAAAGTAACGCGTTACACTACTCCGTTACCGACAAAAGTAATATTATTACAGTAACGCATTACTTTGTACCGCGTTACACCCAACTCTGTTAGTCAGCCACCAATTGTGCAAGTTCTCCCACTTAAAAAGATGAGAGGCCTGTAATTTTCATCCTAGGTACACTTCAACTATGAGAGACAGAATGAGAAGAAAATAAAAAATCCAGAAACTCACATTGTCTGATTTTTAAAGAATTTATTTGCAAATTATGGTGGAAAATAAGTATTTGGTCAAGAACAAAAGTTAATCTCAATACTTTGTTATATACAGGGCTGCACATAACTGGTGCGCAGGTGCGCATGCGCACCTCCGCCAAAAAAAGAGCACCGGGTCATTTGAAAAAAGGCGCATTTGCGTACCAACATTGAGAGAGAGAGAAGGGAGAAGAGAAAAGAGAGGAGAGAGGAGAGAGAGAGAAAGATATTTGCGAGTTGCATATGAACTCAGGGTCGGCCCGTAGCACTGGCGTTATAGATGTTCGCCTAGGGCGCCAGATCTGTGGAGGCGCTGCGCTGGCAGCTCTGGGAGGGAAAAAACATTTTTGACCGTTGGGGCTCATCCTAATTTTCGGCCTTGATGTAACAATATTCATAATTAAGTAAATGTAACACCCTTTTCACCCCGGTTACACTTTTCATTTGCCCTGTACAATGGGCGCTGTAAGTGATGAAAATGGGGGATGTTGGCTTATCTGGCGCCCGCAGCTCACAGCCAAAATGCGAGTGAGCGAGGGAGAGAGAGAAGGGCGCACCGCCCGCTGTTGTTATTAGAATCTGGTGCTAGCTGCTCTAACGGATATAAGAAGAAGATGTTTCTACAATGATGTGGAGGGAGAGTCCTCTCCAGTCAGACTGAGAGGCTGATAACTACAGCTCAGTGAGGTAAAGGACTGAGTGTTTAGATAGTTCACTTTAGTCTAAGTTCAAACAGTTTGGTCACAATTTATGTAAACACATATTTCCAAGGCACTCCTTTATAATTATTGGGATAAACAGGTTTGAAATCATTCCAATGCATACTATAGGACAGTAACCAAAAATACCCTTTAAAACTGGAGATAAAACATTTAAAATGTATAAATAAATAAATGTTAAGGTAAAATAAGATATGAATGAACAACACAAATAAAATAAGTTACATTCATTTGTTATTGGCTATGGTAGGTTATTGGTTATGTTCACATACTTATTTGATTACATCCACTTGTCTAAGATGACATGAGAGACTTTCGACCCAAAACCAGCTGCTGACTTGTGGATGCAAGCAGCTAATCGCAGACTCAACCAGAGAGAAAGAAGTAGGCCTACATCATCAGCTACCATGTCTGACAGAGAGGAAGACAGTGAGGAGAACGGTCAGGAGGGTAGTGATGACAGTTTGTACTTTGTAGGATTACTGGTCGTGCTAATGTTGTCTTGTGTTCACCTCTGCATGTGTGTTCTGTGTTCACCTCTGCATGTGTGTTCTGTGTTCACATCTGCATGTGTGTTCAGTGCCGTGTGTCTGGCAAATAAAGTCAAGACCCCCTCAAAAGTTACGGTTTATTTCATTTTAAGGATGAGCACCAAGCAACATCTCCAGGTGCTCCTTTGAGAACCAGGGCAAAAAAGTTATGTGCACCCCTGGTTATATACCCTTTGTTGGCAATGACAGAGGTCAAACGTTTTCTGTAAGTCTTCACAAGGTTTTCACACACTGTTGCTGGTATTTTGGCCCATTCCTCCATGCAGATCTCCTCTAGAGCAGTGATGTTTTGGGGCTGTCGCTGGGCAACACGGACTTTCAACTCCCTCCAAAGATTTTCTATGGGGTTGAGATCTGGAGACTGGCTAGGCCACTCCAGGACCTTGAAATGCTTCTTACGAAGCCACTCCTTCGTTGCCCGGGCGGTGTGTTTGGGATCATTGTCATGCTGAAAGACCCAGCCACGTTTCATCTTCAATGCCCTTGCTGATGGAAGGAGGTTGTCACTCAAAGTCTCACGATACATGACCCCATTCATTCTTTCCTTTACACCAGGGGTCCCCAAACTTTTTCCTGTGAGGGCCACATAACTTTTCCCTTCTCTGATGGGGGCCGGGTCAGTTTGTAACAGAAAAAGTGTGACGATCGCATGGGTGTCTAAACGTAAACATTTATTGTTTTCTAGAAAGCCACACATAACCAAATATTAATAACCCTTTCCGGGATCTTCACAGAAAAAAAGTCAGGAAATAAATAATAACACTATTAATGAAATAAATAACACTATTTATGAAATAAATAATAACCAAATAACCCTCTCTGGGTTCTTCACAGAAAAAAAGTCCATTGAAAATTACTGTAACTTTCTGTTGTGCCGTGCACAATCTTAACAGGTAAAAGTTTAGCTTAGTTGTCAGAGCAGAATCTCTCAAAATAAACGTGGATTTACGTAAAAAAACCAATTTTTTCGGGGTTCGGGTGTTTTGTTTGATTTTAAACAAACAAAGTCTTGGCTTTCAGAATATGAAACTTTTATTTCCAATTTATTTATTTCTCACTCGCAATCTGCTCTTCCGCAGCGCCGCCCCCCCCCCTTAATCCGCTGAAATTATAAATGTAAGAGTATAGTAATCATAGATAACACTGCAGGGTCCGTTACAGTTTGTTTTCATCTGATTTCAATTAAACAAAGTCTTGGCTTTCAGAATATTAAACTTGTTTCGGCAAATTCAGATGATAAATACAACTTTGAAGCTTCGGCATAATTACAAGCGGAGAACGGAGTAACTTAACGTCACAGCAGGCATAACAACAGCCGGTGTTTCTCGTGAGGGTTTTCCCCGGGAAACAAACAATACACACAAACGCAAAATTACACAAGCACACACACTCACACACACACGTATACACACACACTCGCGAGCTTCCCCTCCAAACAAAAATATCTTCCCTCGGTAGTATTTTGATCATTTGCTCCGCTAATAATCAATCAGATCGATGGATTCCAGAGAAGAGACAACTTTGAAGGCCTTTTTCTCAAAATGATGACTCGGTGACAGTCATTATATAATGTGACATATTTCGCTTAATATTTGAAGTACAAAAACAATCCTGATATCATTAGAAAGCTAGGATTCTCCTCTTTCCAACAGTGTATTCAACTCAAAATGTGTCTTCGGGTCAATGCGACTGATTTAGATAGAGCAGGTCACAACATTTTGACAGGGGCTAGTCTAGGATTCGCGTGGCCAGACTGAATTTGTTTTGTTTTTTTTTTAAATAAAAAAAAAATAAAAAATCATAATGCGTCTCTGGTATTGTTCAGGGGGCCGGGCCAAATGTGGAGGCGGGCCGTACCCGGCCCGCGGGCCTTAGTTTGGGGACCACTGCTTTACACGGATCAGTGGTCCTGGTCCCTTTGCAGAAAAACAGCCCCAAAGCATGATGTTTCCACCCCCATGTTTCACAGTAGGTATGGTGTTCTTTGGATGCAACTCAGCATTCTTTCTCCTCCAAACACGTCTCGTTGAGTTTTTACCAACATTTTCTATTTTGGTTTCATCTGACCATATGACATTCTCCCAATCCTCTTCTGGATCATCTAAATGCTCTCTAGCAAACTTCAGACGGGCCTGGACATGTACTGGCTTAAGCAGGGGGACACGTCTGGCACTGCAGGATTTGAGTCCCTGGCGGCGTAGTGTGTTACTGATGGTAGCCTTTGTTTCTTTGGTCCCAGCTCTCTGCAGGTCATTGACTAGGTCCCCCCGTGTGGTTCTGGGATTCTTGTGATCATTTTGACCCCACGGGGTGAGATCTTGCGTGGAGCCCCAGATCGAGGGAGATTATCAGTGGTCTTGTATGTCTTCCATTTTCTAATAATTGCTCCCACAGTTGATTTCTTCACACCAAGCTGCTTACCTATTGCAGATTCAGTCTTCCCAGCCTGGTGCAGGTCTACAATTGTGTTTCTGGTGTCCTTTGACAGCTCTTTGGTCTTGGCCATAGTGGAGTTTGGAGTGTGACTGTTTGAGGTTGTGGACAGGTGTCTTTTATACTGATAACGAGTTCAACCAGGTGCCATTAATACAGTTAACGAGTGGAGGACAGAGGAGGCTCTTAAAGAAGAAGTTACAGGTCTGTGAGAGCCAGAAATCTTGTTTGTTTGTAGGTGACCAAATACTTATTTTACCGAGGAATTTACCAATTCATTCATTAAAAATCCTACAATGTGATTTCCTGGATTCTTTCTCCCCATTCTGTCTCTCATAGTTGAAGTGTACCTAGGATGAAAATTACAGGCCTCTCTCATTTTAAGTGGGAGAACTTGCACTGGCGGTGGCTGACTAAATACTTTTTTGCCCCACTGTATGTTGTGTCAATAATGCCTATTGAAATGAGATAAAACACAATATGTTTCCATATTCTTCTGTTTTCTTTCTCCTTTAATCCTGCTTCTTTCCCTCTCAGGCAGATAGTAGTAACAGAGACGTTTAGAATGTATTTCTCTTTCTGCTTTCCTGCTCTCTCGCTCCCTCTCCTCCTCCTCTTTAAGAAGGCATCTCCAGGCTCTTCTGGCTGGCTCTCCATATCAAAAGGCAGCAGTGGAGGGTGGCAGGCGGGCAGACAGTCACATGGCAGGTTGTGATGTTAGCCAGACCTTGCCGCGGTTGCACCACTGAACACACACTGACACTAGCTAATGAAATGTCACAGTGTGTGTGTGTGTGTGTGTGTGTGTGCGTGTGTGTGTTTGGATGAGTGAGTGAGTGAGTGAGTGAGTGAGTGTGTGTGTGTGTGTGTGTGTGTGTGTGTGTGTGTGTGTGTGTGTTAGGACGAGTGAGTGTGTAAAGTTAGTGTTTGTAAGAAAGGTGAATGTGTTTTTCTTTCTCTTCTGTTCTCCCTTTTTCAACCACAAAGTCTCAGAATGCCTAACACACACACGCCTGCAGTATGACTCACACTATTGCTGGACTGCTTAATTGATGACCTCATGGTGAACTCCCTACACACACACACTGATGATAAATGTAAAGAGGATAGAGCAGTAGCGTGGGCCAGATTTTTCTTCTGCGCATCAGAAGCTAACAACAATCCCCGCCGGTACCGGTGGCAGATTACTTTTAGAATACTTTTGGAATACTTTCTTTTTCCACAACAGATGGGTATGTTTTGGTGAACAGGAGACACGTATTTTACTGTTTTAATGGCTTATCAAGAACTCAAACACAACATCTTGGTGTCATTCTGGACAGCTCCCTCTCACCTGCACCACACATAAAAAACATCACCCGGACTGCATTCTTTGTACTGTCTTAAAACCTTTCCTTAGAATATGTTATGAATTGTAAGGTGTCCTTGGGTCCTTTGAAAGGCGCCCCTAAATAGAATGAATTATCATTTATTATTATTATCTGAAACTTTTTCCAGTCACTTGCCCCATGCATTCAGCAGCAGCAGGCCATTCACTTTGATTTTATCCCGTTATAAATGTCATCATCTCGACAATAAAGAAATGCTACATAAACGTTATCTTGCACATTTTATCTAACCATCTCCGTTTCTAACTTTTAATATATTTTAAAAGAGATCTCTCTCTCATCTACTTGCGGGGGCGGGGCCTCACAGACACGCTGCATCTCTCTCTCTCGCTCACAGACACGCTGCAGCGCTGTGCACACACAGTTCTGCTGGTAATGAATATTACATTTTGTGAGGAAACTTTTCCACCAATAATTCCAGTAAGTATTCCAAAATGTATTCACTTCAGGTTTACGAAAGTAACTGTAATCAGATTACTCGTTTTTCAAATGAAACGCCAGCTGAATACAGTTAGCCTACTTGATTTTTGTATTCTGATTACCTAACGCCGTTACATGTATTCCGTTACAACCCAACCCTGTGTATATCTCTCCGGACTGTCCACCAGCAGATGAAAAACACCTACCTCTCCGCCTCTTTCAAGGGACGAGCGAACCGTGTGGCAGAGTTTCCTTTAACATTTTTTTTCTTCTGACAGCCCAGCAGCAGGAGACGTGGGTAGAGGGGAGAGGGAGGCGGGGCAATTTCATCGTTATCAGAAAATGATCGTATAGATCGCTGCTAGATGAGGGCAGTGGGAGCTCTTCTTGGAGTCTGGCTTTTTTTTAAAAACCAAAGTTCATTAGTGAACTTTGAGCCATCATTTATTTTGCAGGCAGCTCTCTGCCTCTCTCACATTATTATGGCGCGCGCCGGAACCAACAATCAGTTTTTACCGTAAATGAGTTCGGTTCAGAGGACAAAGCACATACAACATTAATTAAACTCAATATTTGTTCACTTGAATTTCACTTTGAATTATTGGATATTCTCAATGGGTGAATACATTTTTTTATAATAATAATAAAAAATAAATAAATAATTAAATGACACCGAAGCTTTTTCAGGGTGGGCCAATGAGTAAACTGGGTGGGCCTGGCCCTATGGTGGCTATGCCACTGGGATAGAGAGCGACACACAGAGCGTTGTAAGAAAGGACATCTAATTTATATTAGTGATGGGCTATTATGGCTCTTTGAAGGGAGCCGGATCTTATGGCTCCATTCCTTTCAAAGAGCCGTTCAAAAGAGCCGTTTTTTAAAAAGGGGGCGGGGTTACTAGGTTTATCTGCGAAATAATCACCAGGATAATGATTGACTGTATTGCAAGACCTAATGTCAATAATCTGCATTGTAAACATGACACAAGGTGGCGCCATATCCATGTCATTCATGTCAGTGAATGTACTACTTTGAATTTACCCTCTGTATGTGTATGTAAATAAAGTTGCCTTGCCTTCACGCAACTCTTAATATTAGATACTGTGTTTTTAAGTGGCGATGGAGATTATTTGTTGAGCCGTCAGGGCCCTCTAGGCCCTCTGTGAGGGCCTAAGATATTCTACAAAATAATATTTACAAACATTAAAAAGATATATAGGCTATATATTTTTTATAAAATATATTTTTTGTTATATTTTTCATTAGTTTTACCAAAATAACTTGATTTAATTGTATTTAAAATAACATTTCCAAAGAAATAAATCGTTCGAATCTGCCTATTCAGTTTCTGTTGGAATGTGAAGGGTTAAATGAAAGAAGCTCGTCTCTGCGAGTTACTGTGAAGAGAGGAGCTGTTGGACATCCAGCTATGAATTCACAGAGGGCCCAGCCAGCGCCATATAGACTGAGAGTTATGTCATCTCCGTTCACTCCAATGGACCACTTTTTTACAGCAATGGCGGATCGTGGAGCCTCTCAATCGTTCCCCGGAAGTTAGCGCCAAGGCTAGCAGAGCTGTAGAGTTGCAGCATAATAGACCATTCGTGACAGACTTTTAAAGGTAAGAAGACGTTTAAAGATTTATATTGCGGATATTATCAGTACATCTGATTCAAATTAACATGTGTATGGGCGACACCGTACTTCCGGTATCCGCCGTTTTACGCGAGGTGCAAGCAGGCCAAGGGTTTAGCCATACACCGTCTAGGTGTTGCTAAACTTCCTGTACTGAATATCATAGTCTATTGCCTTAATCCAGTGGTTCTCAAACTTTTTCTGTCATTCCCCACTTTGAACAGGTGGGCCTTTTCAAGCCCCACCTGTTCCTCATCGTTCCAATAAAATGGTAGGCCAAGCTTAAAATTGTCAAATGTATCGTTCTATAACAGGGGTCTCCAACCTTTTTTAGGCTGAGGGCTACTTTCAAAAAATAAAACAAGTCGTGAGCTACTTTTACTCCTCTTTTTGTTTTTTTGCATTTTGTGTATATATTTAGCACATTTTAACATTATTATATGCTACCTTTAACCTTTGAGTGCTGTTTGGGTCTGTGGGACCCGTTTTCAGTGTTTACTAAAATAAAATGTATTCAATTTAATTATTTTAACCTGCTTTATTTGGTGGTGGACGTCACATCCTCTAGGTGGATCCGGGGGCATGCACCCCCAGGAAGATTTTTTTTAAATGTTGAAGTTAAATGCATCAATCTGGTGCACTTTGAGCTAGGGCTGCTCAATTAATCGTATTTTAATCGCAATTACGATTTTGGCTTGCAACGATTATGAAAACAACATAATCGAAATAAAACAAATTTTATTTTTTTTTAAATAGGTTTTTCAGTTGAATTATACTTAAAGTTCAGGGTAATCAACTGTTAAAAACATACTTTTCAAATGATTTTCTTCACTAAATTGATGTTTTTCAAAGTAAATGGTTAATCGTTTTTAATAATCGTGATATCAATTATTGACCCAAATAATCGAGATTATGATTTTTGCCATAATCGAGCAGCCCTACTTTGAGCCCAACATGAATTTATGGATACAGCTCTCAACACTCAGATGAAAGGGAGCTGTATACTTTTCAATAATCCAAACATCTTTAGAATATGATCACAACAAATCATTTAAACTTGTTTATTCTTATCTTATGTTACCTAGTTAGCATTCTTTCTTTTTATTTATGCATATTTGACTAATCTCTCCCCTTTTAAACTTTTTACTGTCCTATAGTACACATTGGAATGATTTCTTACTTTATTTTTTACAACTTTATTAAATAGATAAAGGTGTGCTCTCTCGCTCTCTCTCTCTCGCTCCACATTGCTTTTCTTTCCGACTGCAACGCTGTTGTGTGTGTCTGTGAGAGCGTTTCACATGTGTGTATGAGAGATGTTTACCAGTGTCTCTGAGGGCCTAAGATATTCTACAAAATAATATTTAAAAACATTAAAACAAATTATATTTTTCTTCATATATTTTTTTAAAATATGTTTTTAGTAATATTTGTCATTAGTTTTACCAAAAATAACTTGATTAAATTGTATTTAAAATAACATTTCCAAATAAATCCTTTGAATCTGCCTATTCAGTTTCTGTTGAATGTGAAGTGTTAAATGAAAGAAACTCATCTCTGCGAGGTGAAGACAGGAGCTGATTGGACGTCCAGCTGTGAATTCACAGAGGGCCTGCTATAGTAACTGAACGAGAGAGTAATGTCAAATGACAGTACAATTGACCAATCATATCTTCCCTCTAAATGGGTGGGCTTTATTATCGCGGACTTTATGACAAGTTCCGCCCGCTGTGAAACGTTTCTTGTTTCCATAGCAACAACAACTGTCAACAGCGTAAACTCGCCTTCAAAATAAAAGCATGCCAAATTACACTTAAGACATACAACTGCAACGAAAGTAACACAATGCAATATCCTTTTCAATTTCAAAGAACACAAATAGGGTTATTTACAGGTGTTGTTTTGTGTGGTAGAGGGTCACTTTCATTGATGCGTTTTGCACCCCGGGCGGGCCGTTGTTTTGATATTCCACCAGTGTGAATTTTTTATTTTATTTTGTATTTCGTGACCCACCTATCACATCTCTGCGCCCCACTGGTGGGGTGCAGAGATGTGATCATACTTGTGATCATACTTGTGATTTGAGAAACGCTGCCTTAATCAATATCTAGTCAACTCTAAAATACCACATATATGCAATGGCATGATAATATTATTGTGACAAGTGGGCCGTATTCACCTGGTGTTTCCAGAAATTAGACGTAGATGCAGCCAAAATCGACGCAGTCTGTAAGGGCAATCCGACAACCCACACAGCTCTAGTTTACGCTGGTAACGACCTCGAGCACACCCCTCAAATCCAGAGATGTAATCCGAAGACATGCAGCGATTTCTTCGGTCGTTAATTCAGAAAAAAAAACTAGTGCGCTCTGCCTTGCTACGTTAGCTAGCTGTTTATATTTGTACTTCCAGGATATTTGCACCTCCATGAAAATGGCGTATTTATATATATATATATATGGCGCGTGTTGCATTGTGGGTATCTCGTGACGTCACTGTGTGTGAAAGAATCGTGTCCTTGTGATTATGTTGATTACTACCTGTCTGTATAATGTTGCAGCTCAGCTGATTTTGGATTGATGGCAAAGGGAGAGGGACTTAAGTGAGAGTGAAAACACAAGGTAAGTTTAATACTACTGTTTTATATAAGTAAACACCTTATCTCCCCAAGGCAATTTTCCATCCAATAGGTGTGCTCTATAGGTGTGTATAACCCTTTCTCCTGTCTGTTACTCCCTCTTTCAGCACAAGAACCAGAGGGGGATTCAATAGAGCCTGAATACCTGCACTGAGACCCTCACCCTGCACCCTGAGTCTCAACTCTGTGTTTTTCAAGCCTTTGCCTGTTTTTTTGTATTAAACAAAACATTAAGCTTTCCCAATGGTGTGGTTTTCGTTTTGTGAAAAAGTGCAAATGCAGTGTTTGTATATAATTACATCACATATTTTTTTGCTGTTGGTCGTGAAATTGCTCCTGCTGACTTGAGCCAGCCATTTTTTCCTCCACTCCGTGTCAGTGGGGAAGCCGTACATTCGTACTCCTTTCTCGGAGCGATTTGAGCATCCCCAGGCAGCACAGCAAACCATGGTGGCGACTAGGAGGCAGCACAGCAAACCAGGACAACACGGAGGAAAAGGCACAGACAAACTGCATGACATGCTATTCAATGTTTATTGAATTCCATGTATTTGCAATGGATGTTCCTAAAACAACACATTTAACATCATCATCATCATGCTGCTGCTGCTAGTCCTTTGATAGTCACCTGTCCTTTCTGAAAGCCATAAAGATGACATTAGTCATTTAGATAACTTGTGTCCTCAATTACCATGGGATTACTGAAACTACCATGAATTTAAGAAAATGGTAGACATTAATCTAATCTGAATTTTAAAGCATTACTTTAGATCCCCTCCCTCTAAATATATCAATAAACATTAGAAAGTGATGCTCCTGACTACCATACAAGTTTAAGAAGATAATATTGGTTTTAAAGAATTCAAAGCTATAAATAAACAGCAACAGGCTCTTTAACCAAGGCACTGTTAGCCTAACATGTAAACTAGTTGTTCACACTAATCCTAATATTATCACTTAATATTAGCAAATTCTATTTTATTTTTTAAAACATATTGATGTAAATACATACACATATCGATTTATTGTATAAATATTGCAAATCAAAACCTTTATTCACTAATAATTACCGAAAATCGTAGTTCTATCTCCTGTTATCAATGCATTCACATTGCCCGCCATGAACTTCCGGGGAACGATCCTCGTCTACATGAACCACGTGACGATAACCGTTTTTGGACTTCCGTTGTCGTAACTCTTCTATCTACAGCAGTGGTTCCCAAACGGTGTGCCGCGGCACACTGGTGTGCCGTGAGGCAAGTCCGGGTGTGCCGTGGGATTTTGTGACAACCATACGTCAGGGTTGCCAACTCTCACGCATCTGGCGTGTGACACACGCTTTCACTCTCAATCTCACGCTCTCACGCTGCCCAAACTATTCTCACGCCAAAAACAAGAATACCGAAGACTAGAAACGGTTTTGAAAACTTTTGTCACGTAGTGATCGTCTTCTTAATAGAACATCTTTGATAATGTCTTCTGGCCAATCAGAATCAAGATAACGGCGTGGTGTTGTTGCAGGAAGTCCCGACGGAGAATACTTTTGCTGTAATACATCTCTATACATCGATACAACATTACGTGTTGATAGAAATCAACACGTAATGAAATAAGACCCCACGGTTTGATGATTGATAGGTGTGTGGGCTGTCTTTCATTTTGACACACAGAACATTGGGGGCTATCCACCCTTATCCACAATGTAAAGTAATTCACAGCCTCTTCCCTCTTCTCTCTGTGAGGAGCAGCAGGTTCAGCTTTCAGAACAAAGTAACGGAAAACTAAAATGGCATTCATTTTTTTAAATATGTCGCGTAGTAATAGATTTATTTATTTTTCTTCTCAAGAGAGTACCAGAATGTGTATTTTATGTTAGTATTTCAAAAAATCTCCTCGGGGACAATCCCCCCAGACCCTCCTGCAGGGGTTGGGTTTTCAGCATGTCAACTCTTTCACTTGTGGGGAAATTACAGGATTGGCTCCAGGTCGCTCTTTTTATTTACTACAAGACAAATGTGCCTTTTTATTGTGTATTTGTATATATTGTATATATATCCTATATATATATATATGCTAAGGTCCCGCTGCTGACACAATAGCAGTGATTTCGTGCGCATATGTGTAATCAAACCCATGATACCAAAATCTCACTCCAGCCAGGTACCCAAAGTTGGCAACCCTGCCATACGTTATTATTGCAATATACAACTACACAGAAATAATTATTCTTTAATTTACTAAATCAGTACTTTGTAGGTTTATATGTACGTAATCTGCGCGACTTGCGCGTCCACATCTCCACGTGCAGTGCTGCATAAACATGGCTGAGTCAGCGATAACTTTCGAGGGGTGGAGGTATGCCCATTATTTTGAGTTCATCCGAAGAATAGACAGGAATGTGACGGTGAGGTGCAAACTGTGTCCAGGCCAGAAGCTGTTATCCACTGCTGTAAACACCACGTGGTCAAACCTCAACAAACACCTGCAAAGAACACATGCTAAGGTGAAGCTACCGCACACGCTATTTGTTGTTTGTTTATATCCATTTTTATATCACGTAGTCTTTTCTTCTTCTCTGTCTTCCGGTTGTTGCCTGTTTTGAATGACAAATACACACTACCGTCGCCTGCTGGTAAGGACAGTTATTGCCACTCACGCATGCGCAGTTCGTACGTGCTTGGCGAGTAAAGTAACGAGTTACTTTATGTAGATAGTAACGAAGTAGTGTAATATATTACTTTTTTTTTAAAAAAGTAATATGTAATATATTACATTTTTTTAGTAACCCCATTTTTTTTAGTAACCCCATCTCTGGAGTTGGCGTTCTCTACTCTGATTTACAAGAACAACAGGAGGTCACGGCTCTCTGTTGAACAGGACAAGCGAGTGGCCCTCTCCTCAGTGCCACCAAGGATTACAAAATTCTGCGCGCCCCAACAGGCACATGTATCTCACTAATTTGTAAATCGGCAAAATATTTACAATAGCACATGTTTCAATGCTGATTGCTGAAATGTTACATTTATAATTTGTAGTTCAGGACCATGGACAATGCAGCTTCCTTGCATTGACAGTTCTCTGTGCTGAATTTCTGCTGAGTTTCCTTTGCCTCATTTTTAATGTTGTGACCTGTCTGGTTTAAATGAGTGTGTTGCTGCTTTGATGAAGCCTAATTTGATAAAGTTTCAAATTAATTTCTGAAATATTTCGTTAATAAATATTTCATGAGTAATATAGTTGTCTTTGTCACATTTTATTTGGCATTAGTAAATAATTATGCACATTTACAGATATTTTACATGATATGAGTGATAACACGTGTTATAAGGGCTATTTTGCACAATAGGTGTGCCTTGAGATTTTTACTTGTCCTTTGGTGTGCCTTGGGCACAAAAAGTTTGGGAACCACTGATCTACAGTATATGGCGCTGGGCCCAGCTAGAGAGGCGAAGTCCCTCCCTTTCCGGTTGAGCTCCATGGGACCTTATTTCGGAAAAGTCAATTGAGAGAGAAAGATTATCTTTCGATCCCGTTTGAATTGTGCCACGAATTACACATATGATGTTTGTCAATTTAAAAGATAATTTTACAAGTCAAAACAATTAAAATGTGTCGTAAAACTGTGAAGTAACACTTTTTTTGTGTGAAACCGCTCAATGAACTACATCTCCTGTCTCGCACCACACACCAAGATGGCCGTCACGTTGGTACATTTCACTTCTTTCTTTCAGAATGAGGCGAAAAGTATTAAAAGAGGTGAAAATCACTACAAGTCTGGGCATGTTGAGAGCTGCACATACACACAAGGGGCGTTAGTCGGTTCCGTAAGAGCCAGCATGCGGGACCGGGATTCTGGGATTTGTAGTCTTTCTAGTTGCGTATTTTTCATAGTCTTATATTTCAACAGTTTTACGACAAACTGTGACTTTTTGACATGGAAATAATTTTTTAAGATTGACAAACATCATATGTGTAATTCATGGCACAATTCAAACGGGATCGAAAGATAATCTTTCTCTCTCCATTGACTTCAATACAAACTTTTTCCGAAATAAGGTCCCATGAGTCCCACCGGAAGGGGAGGGACTTCGCCTCTCTATAGTAACTAAACGAGAGAGTAATGTCAAATGACAGTACAATTGACCAATCATATATTCCCTCTAAATGGGTGGGTGTTATTATCGCAGACTTTATGACAAGTTCCGCCCGCTGCAAAACTTTTCTTGTTTCCATTGCAACAACAACTTCCTGCCAACAGCATTAACTCGCCTTCAAAATAAAAGCATGCCAAATTATACTTAAGACATACAATTGCAACGAAAGTAACAAACACAATGCAATATCCTTTTCAATTTAAAAGAACACAAATAGGGTTATTTACAGGTGTTGTTTTGCACCCCGGGCCTTCATATTCCGCTGAAGTATAGGCTGTGACTTAATAACTCGAGGGAAGGGGTGGGGGTCAGAGGGCCTAGGGGTCCTTCTCAGGTCGATTATTTTCATTTCCTCGCTCCTCGGTATCACCGGAAGTTGATTTGTCTGCGCCATCTTGAGTACCGTCCCATGGCGCTTATTTCTGCCGGAGGACCGAGGATCGAGGAGCGAGGAGCGATAATCGAGGAATCACCAGACCATCCTCCGATGAAATCCACAGATACTCGTCCCGCCCCCTTACTGTGTATCGCTCACTGATTGGACGATGCAGTGCATGCACTGATCTCATGCTTCTTGACATGAGAGCCGTTTCCCAGCGGAGTGAAGAAAATACATGAAACTCACGAGAGTCACTCCTCAGTCTATACTGTATTTTGTTTCAATTCATGTATCATTTAGTTACAAATATGTGATATATCTGAACAAGAAAGTGGTCAAAAAATGTTTTATTCATTTATTGGAAACATTTTCATGATCGCTTCTACAACAGATGATACAAATGTTTGTGTCAGTAAATGTGTACTAACAGAGGCGGGGGTGTTTGTGAAAATAACGGGGACAGAGCTGGCTGCTGTCAGACGAACAGCTGTGTGGTGTCATCACAAACGGATGTCGCTTCACGTGACGCTCCGGAAAAAAGGACGTCCCATTGCTCTTAAAACTAATTTCCCTGCTTCTCGTGGTTTCCTTTCGTCTCTCCATGCTTCCCTGGTGGGAGGGACTAAACGCAGGGAAACAACGCAAGTGAGGGACGCAAGGATTCCATTTAATCGACCTGAGAAGGACCCCCGGTATAAAAGTCATGGCTCGCCACTGTTGTTGACCCTGCTTTTAAAGGATATTTTGCCTTTACAAATTGTGCGCTTTATCACTGCCTGGGTTTTGGTTGAAGTGCATCCAAATGCTGCTGCGTTTTCGCGTTTGGCTCATTTTCCATCTGAAAAACACGTCGTCTACCTGTCCTGTACCACTTGTTATGACTTCTCTCCCTCGCGTATTCCGTTAAGACCCACCCCATCTCACTCCTCGTGCTGAACCCTATGGCTGAAACCTACCAGAGTAGGGGCGGGTCTTCACAGAATACGTTTGGGGAACAAAATCAAGCTTTTTAAAAGGCGAGTGGATTTTGGCAGGCAGTGAGAGCGGACCATAGACTGGTGCGGACCAACGATTGAACGATAAAAAGAACGGCTCTCACCAAGTACGACTCGGTTCCTCTCATTCGTACCAAAGAGCCGATCAAAAAAATTGGCTCGTTCGCGACCGACACATCACTAATTATATGTTTCAATCCACTTCCTCCCCCCTGCTTCTGTCTCTCTTTCATCTTCCTCTTCAGACCCCATTCCTTTTCTCTCCGTCTCTAACAGCGTGTTCTTCTCCTTCATCTCATCAGTAGGGAGGACATAAAGACGTGACCTCAGTGAAATATACAGCAGCCATTTTTCCTTCCGGAGGCAATAGCAGACATTTACTACGCCTGTCTGTGAATTACTGACATCTGACGTCAGCTCTTTACAGACACTGGGCCAATTGGTTATGCTAAACCTGGGAGCGGACAAGTTTAATTCAGCTAAATAACTCTCTCTTCATCTTTTATTTACATTTGTATGTGAACTTCATGAGTAAAATGTAACCACAGGGTCACTTTAAATGCAAAAATGGCTGCAAATATATGTAATTCATTATTAATTAGTCATTAGAATATGTTATCCTTTGAATACAATAGTTGGGTCAATAAAGTTTCACAAAATATTAAAAAATAAACTAAAAGCAATGGGATTTTTATAAATATTGTGTTTTGTAGGCAAAATGTGAATCCAGAGACTTTATTTCAGGCATCTATCCAATAACACAATCAAAAATAAAAATGACCTCAAGACAAGGGAGCCCGGAAGTGTGTAATGCTAACTCATTTCATGTTAAGGACTCATTCCTACTGCAGGAAACTAGTGCAAGTTGCTCTAATTGTCTGCCTAAAGCAAATGAGGGATGTAACGTGAACAGAAACATTTGGTTCCGTTTATAATATATTTGGGCGTCTTTATAAACACATGTTTGGTTTGTTAAGTGGCCACAGACAGATGACAACATTTACATCATGCAGACACATGTAGCAGGCAGGAAGTATAATTGGTATTAAACCATCCACCAAACAAACCCATAATGAATACTGAGGAATACTGTTGTTCACAACATCTCAACACTTCCTTTATGATCTTGATATTATCTTATACATATAGTATTTCCATTGTATTATTTCCTCAGTGTTAGGCAGTGTTGGGCAAGTTACTTTTAAAAAGTAACTAGTAATAGTTATAGCTCTCAAAAAAGTAACTAGTTACTTTATTAGTTACTAAATTATACAAGTAACTAGTAACAAATGACTTTACTTTAAAAATAATAACAATAAAAATACAAGTTGTTGTGTTGTTCTGTGGCACAGTAAGAGAAAAGCAGAGAAAAGACAACTCCCCATCATTGTAGCAATTATCATTATGAAATGTAGTGGAACAATAAAACACAAAATATACGTTTAGACATTTTGACAGGCATCTTTATTGTAGCCTCAACAATCAAATTCTAAGTAGTGCACTTGTAGTGCAATATGAAATAAAAACAACTACACTCCTCAACAACATACCTGGCAATCAATCTGTTTAGTTGACTCTGGGTGACATGTGGCAATTAACTCTTTTTTTTTTGTGGCTGTTTAGATGGTGTTGCTCCATCTGGGTCACTGCCGGTGGTTGAGACGGTGGGGTCTTTGGCGACTAGTTTTATAGCCCCATGTACATTAGTTAGTTGCTTCAGGAGATTGGCCACTCCAGGACCTTGAAATGCTTCTTACGAAGCCACTCCTTTGTTGCCCGGGCGGTGTGTTTGGGATCATTGTCATGCTGAAAGACCCAGCCACGTTTCATCTTCAATGCCCTTGCTGATGGAAGGAGGTTGTCACTCAAAATCTCACGATACATGGCCCCATTCATTCTTTCCTTTACACGGATCAGTCGTCCTGGTCCCTTTGCAGAAAAACAGCCCCAAAGCATGATGTTTCCACCCCCATGTTTCAAAGTAGGTATGGTGTTCTTTGGATGCAACTCAGCATTCTTTCTCCTCCAAACACGTCTTGAGTTTTTACCAAAAAGTTCTATTTTGGTTTCATCTGACCATATGACATTCTCCCAATCCTCTTCTGGATCATCTAAATGCTCTCTAGCAAACTTCAGACGGGCCTGGACATGTACTGGCTTAAGCAGGGGGACACGTCTGGCACTGCAGGATTTGAGTCCCTGGCGGCGTAGTGTGTTACTGATGGTAGCCTTTGTTACTTTGGTCCCAGCTCTCTGCAGGTCATTGACTAGGTCCCCCCGTGTGGTTCTGGGATTTTTGCTCACCGTTCTTGTGATCATTTTGACCCCACGGGGTGAGATCTTGCGTGGAGCCCCAGATCGAGGGAGATTATCAGTGGTCTTGTATGTCTTCCATTTTCTAATAATTGCTCCCACAGTTGATTTCTTCACACCAAGCTGCTTACCTATTGCAGATTCAGTCTTCCCAGCCTGGTGCAGGTCTACAATTTTGTTTCTGGTGTCCTTTGACAGCTCTTTGGTCTTGGCCATAGTGGAGTTTGGAGTGTGACTGTTTGAGGTTGTGGACAGGTGTCTTTTATACTGATAACGAGTTCAAACAGGTGCCATTAATACAGTTAACGAGTGGAGGACAGAGGAGGCTCTTAAAGAAGAAGTTACAGGTCTGTGAGAGCCAGAAATCTTGTTTGTTTGTAGGTGACCAAATACTTATTTTACCGAGGAATTTACCAATTCATTCATTAAAAATCCTACAATGTGATTTCCTGGATTATTTCCCCCCATTCTGTCTCTCATAGTTGAAGTGTACCTAGGATGAAAATTACAGGCCTCTCATCTTTTTAAGTGGGAGAACTTGCACAATTGGTGGCTGACTAAATACTTTTTTGCCCCACTGTATGTGTGTGTGTTAGCAAGTGTTTGTGTGTCTGTCTGTGTATTTTCCCCATTAGGCAAGACCCGCCCAACTCTGTCTCTGATTGGATTACCCTGAAATGTTAACCTGCGTTAACCAATCATCACTCCTCTCTGGTCACTTTCACTTTTCCATGGTACTGTGAGAGGACATCACTGTATTCACCTGTAAGTTACATCCGCGGGGAGATTCGGTTCAGTTGGATCACATAATGTAATGCAGTAACGCACCCCTTTAAACATAGCCGCGGGAAGTCATTTTGCTCAGGGGGTGCTGCCAAAAGTGGGGATGGAGCCGTTTAAATTTTTTAAAAGGCGGTGCCGGGCCGGGCCCGGCTGTCAGCGATACGAGCCGCATAAATGGTTTGTTAAAGGCGAGACACGGCAGGCAAAAACATCGTTTTTCATGCACTGGTCAATTTTGAGATGTTGTGCTATTTTGATTCCATAACATGTTTTCTTTCAGGATTTTGGAAGGAAACGTACAAAATACACATTTAAGTGTTCATTTTACTATAGTTGGTCTATTTGCATCTGTATATTTCTCCTAAATTCACCAAAAGTTAGCATTTCTAACGTAACAAAGTACCTCGATCGCTGTTTGCACCATGTCATCGTTGGAAAAGCTCCGTCTCTCCTGCACAATGATCTCATCGGATCCAAATATGGTCATTTCCTTTGTATCAGCAACCAATCGTGAAAGCACAAAAGGGTCTTAAACCAAGAAACGAAATCTCATTGGCTGGTGTCAATTTCTGACAACGTGATTCGTTCAGATGCATCACGTGGTGTTCTAAAACACTTCCTGGTTAGCTTTCCGCTAGAAATGTAAATCTCAAAATGGCAAAAGAACGGCGAAAAAAACGTTCACAGAGAAGACAACAACAATTGTCACTTGCACGAAGCAAGGTTATACAAAACACAAATGACCCCGAACATGAAATACCTTCACGGAGTGCGTCGATGCGCAAGCTGTCATCCAAAGAACAGAGGGTTTAGCTAGCGCCTCACTGCAATCTTTAAAGGTCGTTTTCTCAAAATGAGTTTTTTCTCCTACTCTGAGTCCGAAATTTCCACTTCAGTTGCACTTACATACACCAAACCTTCCAGTTATATTCCTATCAATATTATGAAGGCTTTTACAGAAGAGTTTGTTCATATATCATTCATAGCCTGAATTATATAAGATTGTATACCTAGAAACATGGCAAAAATTGATATTTTAGGGCTGTTGACAATATTTTCTGATTTATGGAGTGATAAAGAGAGATATCCAAAATCCCTTCGGTGAAAGCCTTAGATGCTAATATGACTACAAAATGAAACGAGAATTTTGAACCTGGCTTTATCCAAAGTTCAGATTTCGGTTCCTGAAATGTGTTAAAATATGCGCAAATGTAATGAGATAATGGATAATTTATATATATTACTCTAGTTGTAGAGGTGGTGGGCTGAGGAGTAGCTGGTGGTCCACTCCACTCTTTTTATTGGGTTGTTTGTTGGAGAAAAAAATCCAAAATCCTTTTTTGCGCCATTCTAGAAAGTTGTCACTGCAGTGTGTGTGTTGCATCAATTACGTCACTCTCCCAAGACCTACGACCTAGATGACTCGGATTTTACTTATTTGGAAAATAAATTCAAGCCACCTGATATATACAAATATATACTATGACTATTATATGCTACTGTATACAGCTAATTTTATTTTAAGTAAAATCATAACTATTTTATGTAGTTTAATAATTTTTATTTAGGTGGTCACTCAGTTTTTCAAATGTACACCACTCGCCAACAGGGGGTGCTGCAGCACCCCCAGCACCCCTACTTCCCGCGGCTATGCCTTTAAATCACAGTAACTATAACGGCGTTACTGAATGGGAATAGGTAACTCGTAACGTTATTAGTTACCGCAAAAGGTAGTTGCGTTACAGTAACACGTTAGTCCCAACACTGGTGTTAGGGGAGACAATAAGCAGTATTGCTTATACTGGCCAATTATTTGAGACTCTGCTTTTTATGAGTACCAGGTTTCATTTGAGATTTGACAAAAATATGAGAATTTAACTTAAATGTGCGATTTTGTGTTAATTGCCTCAGCATCCAAACATTCGGTCAACAATTGTCAGTTAATCTTCTTCAATTTCTTCTATTGCATCTTTACTGAAGTTACAAGTTTCATCAGAACTGATTTAGTACCGACAGGCTAACTACTCTAATAGGACATGAATGAACTTGCACAGCACTTCAGTGTCTATGAGTATGTATCATTTGTGGAAAAGGTAATTTAAGTTTGGTTTTACTTATAGGTTTTTATATAAAGTAAAAAATTACAGTAAATATGTCATATTATTGTACCTATTGTTTTGATTCAGTAATGTTGCCATTAAAGCTGACACTTTATCCAAGGAAGTCTATAAGCAGAATGTCCTTGGGAAAGTGGGCTTGTCTAAACACAAATAAAGAAGTATACTGTATCTGCAGTCAGTCCTCACTTTATGAGATGTAAGCAGTGAGAAAACAGACCTCCAGACAAGTCTATTCATGTCAGTCTGGCATCCAGATTGCTCAACAAAGAAGCCCATTTGTCTGACACAGAGTGGAGCGGCACACTGTAGCCTGGGGTCAAAGGCTTTAACTGCCCTCATTCAACACTTTATCATTCCCCAGTCAACAGAGGGGCAGCAGAGATGCAGTGAAGGATGCAGGACAGCTAAAGGCTGTCAGGTACTGTTAATGTAACAGAAATAGTGGAGTGGAGGAATGTGGAATCAATATATGGAAGGAGGAAGAAGAGATTGTTTCTCTTACTGGTTTTTACTTTTAAAACCACAAATACATTCTCAGATGTTACATCTATCTCCATATTCCAAATCTTGGCACTTGTAGATACTGATTACTTTACAAAATGTAAGAAAGCAGTGAGTCATTGCGGTCCTCTGTATTGCTTATCCTAGATGCAGCTTCTTCTAGTCTGCTGTCGAGTTTTTTGAATATTTCATTCAGCGTCGCTAGCTGTTCCAGTCGCCTACAAAGTTCCTTAGTTAGAAGGATTTATCTCATTTCTTTTTTTTTTTTTATGGCATGGAGAGCGTGTCTAGTCCTCCATACCGTGCCACCAGTCATTTTTCACTTTTAATAGAGGTTGAGAGGGTTTAACACGATACTGACCGGGAAACATGACTGTCAGCATGCATATAGGCACACAGAAATAGGCAGTAAAGAATTAACAAATGGGCTGGAGGGTGTGTTTTATTAAAAGCTTAATTCAATGTCATGCATTTGTTTTGGTTAGATAATGGTGAAGGCTGGAGACTAATGTGGTGGATGCTGCTCCTAGCTCATCCTGTGGGGAGATCTAGCCTTCAGTCACTCCTCTTGACATTACTGAAGGGGGTACAACGTGTAGAGCAGTGTTTCTCAAACTTTTTCACACCAAGGACCACTTAACCAATAAAATAACACTCGCGGACCACCTAACTCCACAAATATCCAAAATCGCATCGTTTTTCTAGAACAGATTACAAATCGCCTGAAAATGGTACAAACAAGTGGCAGCAGGTGTGATGAAGGTGTTGCGCTGGGCTATATCATACCATCGAAAGTGAAACTTAACCTCGCTCCATTGCGGAGATATTCCCGCGAGAGTGCGGAAAACTCAAATGTATTTATTTATTTCAAATGTGAAATGTTACCAATATACTCGCGGACCACTAGGGGGCGCTCACGGACCACCAGTGGTCCGCGGACCACACTTTGAGAAGCACTGGTGTAGAGGGTACAGCTGAGAGGAATGAGTCCTACACCTGGAAATGAGTCAGCATTTTAGCACTTCTTGGCTAGTTGGGTCTCAATGTCGATGTTTTGTTTTTTTAATGAGTTTTTGGTTGGATTTTCAAAAGTTTTTAAAAGCTTACAAAGTACTCCTATTTTAATATTTTCTGGATTATTCCGAAATCCAATTGCTTTTAGTTGAGGGAGCCCTTGCGATGCTAACTTCTGGGTCCACATACAAAAACGTGCCATCGCTGCAGTAATCTATTGCTTTGAGGGGTGTTGAAATAATCGTTTCTAAGATGCATCCCAATGCAGACGTGGACGATAATGCATCAATGCAGTGACAGAACATAATCTCAGTTCGCCACATTTATATCATAGTTAAAATGTCTGGCTAGATGGTCTTAATACCCTGGCAACTGAATTAACATAACAAATAAAAAATAAAACGTTATATCAATATTCCAATATTGAATTCAGCCATATTATATTAGAAAGACAAAGAGGAAAAGGCTGCAAAAAGCTTGCTGCGTGCGTCTGGCTGTGGGAGCTGGTGTGTTAAAGCTGTGTGAGGATGTATTATAACTCAGCCTGGGATTTCATTCTCACTGACATCACTTACATCAGCCGAGTCCACGGAGAAGACCCCTCCCAGCCCTCACATCCATATTCATGTATGGGAGCCCATCAACCGCTGAGTTAAAATGGAATTGGTGCTGTGACACAACACTCAATGTTTTTGGGAAAAACGACTTATACACAACACATGTACGTGGTTTCTTAACCTGAATGCTGTCATCAGGTGACCCTTACACAGAGAAGAATCTCTACAACAAAATGACAATCATACAAATCAAGAGATTTCAGTTAAGAATTCCAATATTTCCATCAAATGTAAAAGGAGAAGGTACAGTTATGAGATCATTTCTGTCAAAAACAAACATTTTAACATATAATCAATTCATAAATATAATCTGATTTACATTTTCACATATTTATTTTTGTAAAAGGACAGAACTCTTTCTTTTACAAAGTGACTGACATCAACATATTGCTTTATATCAGACAATAGCCAAATCTATATTGAATCTTTTTAAATGGTATTTACATAACTATCAACAGTTTTGTTTTCCCCTAGAAATGTATTATGATAACAATTCAATTATGAAATCCTTCAAAGAGATTTCTTTTAATCAGTCTCATAAGTAAACTAGAGAGTGGGTTTGGATAAGTTAAAGAAGTTTCCTGTCAGTTTTTGACTTATTTGCATTTATTAAATCTTAACTGGGTGCCCTTATCTGAACCATTAGTTTTTTGTCTAATCGAAACTAAAACAAAACAAAAGTTAAATGGTTGGAATGAACTCCAACTGTATCTTGGGTAGTATTTATACCATGTGATGGAGGGGATGTCAATTATTCACTTGAAGCCAACAACTTGATTGTTTAGATTATTAGATACATTATACCACAGGACATGAACACATGACTCTTACTGGCTACAAGAGACTCATTACAGGAGATGGGTCATCTACCACATCAAAGACAGGAAAATGTCCAATGGTCAACCCTGCAATATCTTTGCAATATTTGTATCGAGGCATTTTGTTAAAAAATACTATTTGATCTTAGGTTGGGCTTAGTGGTTAAGTCTATGTGAGTGTGCGTTGTAGAAACATGCAAACATCAAGCAGGCCATCCACACTCAGTGATTTGTATTTACTTACATATTCCTTGACATTTTTTGTCTTGACAGCTTTGTAAGAGTAGTACGCAGGATACAGAGTCCCAAAGAAAAGCCTGCAGGGAGAGAGAACAAACATATTATTTCTGTTACATGTTAAATAACCCCCGTAACCCATTCACTAATACATCTTGCATAGTTGCAAACCTAGGCACTGCTGAACTGCTGAAATGTTCTCAACATGTTGAACACATTGAACACATTGAAATTCCTGCCTGAATGGAAAGTGTTCTCACTTTGATGAGACATTCCATTTCCAAGAGATGATTTGAATAAGAGGTCTGTTTTTACTAAAAGTAGAAGTTTTATTGGTGGTTTATCTTCACACGGTAGGATAAGCATTTAAGTACATCTTAAAGGCTTCAGTTTGTCCGTATTGCCGGAAGTGCGTTAGCATTTTACAATTTCCGATTCCATCGTCTCAAAGTCAACTGTGTTTTGAATGTGTTTTAGGTTAGATGCCTGAAATAAGGTCTGGAGTAAACACAATGTGAATATATTTGTGATGTTTTGTTCTACGACATAAAATACATCAGTAAATACCCCAACAGTTAACATCTACAGCTTTTAATAGTTAACGTCTACAGCTTTTATGCGTCTTAAAAATGTCAGTTGCTAACTATTGACTAATTGAGACGACTAAACTTTATCATGCCATAACATCATTAGCCTACTTTATCTTAGCGGTGGTGATAAGCAGCAATGCGAGTGTGATAGCCCAAGGTTAGCTTTTTATTGCCGATTGCATTTACGCATTAAACACTTAAATGTGGTGTCAAAACGTGGAGAATAAAGCTGCCGAACAAACGTGTACATTTCATGCACATGTTTTTGCCACAGAGCTTCTTTTTTTTGTTGCTATAATCCAAAATCCAAAAAAAACAACCCATGGCTTTTCGTTGAGGGAGCCCTTGCTTACTTCCATGTCAGCTCAGAATAAAACGTCATCACTGCACCATTCTATTGTCTGGTTTCTAGAGTCACATTTCTCCACACACAGAATATAACACTCAACCCAAAATGGTAGTATACCACATAATCCAAAGTGTGCGGAGGCTTACATGCGGAATTGTGATTTTCCAGTTAAAAGCCATCATCTGTTTCTGCAGAACAATCTGGGGACTTATTTTTATCCTGCTATGACCAGTGTTATAGACACCGGGTGTTGGGTCCTGACCTTTATATATACAGTCTATGGTCTTGACCCACAGTTTGAAAACCACTGGAACACAAGACAATGACTCAATATTTCACCTGTAATCTGGTGCAGCGGCTAGGGGTAATGTGGGGTTTGGTTCCATGTGTGCAGGTTTCAACACCACCTCGCACCACTGCACTTTTCTTACACACACGTTTGCTTGTGAGAGCAAGACCAATGACTAGATCAATTTATAGCCGGACACTCTTTCCCTCCCATCCCTCTCTGTAGCATTCTTCTGCTGCTTGGGTTTGGAAACGGTATCATTTCCTTTTTGGCAGGCATGCTTAACACCGGAGCCTCGCTGCGGGGAAACTTTGGCGCTGTTCCGAGTTTATTCGAATCCGTCAAAATGACGGACTGCTTTCAGATTTTTCCGTCATTGTTAAAATAAAATCCGTCATAGACGGAAAATATTCGGTTAACGCAACCTCTGTTCCCACCACACATCCCATTGAATGTGTGGTGGGAACAGAGGTTGCGTTAACCGAATATTTTCCGAGGTACTGAGGTCTTACGGTGAGGAATAACGCATGGTTTTTGTGTTTCATTTTGCCCACTTCTTTCCAACTCCACGACCTCAGATTGATTACATTATTGTACTTTGGTCTGCAGCCCTAAACGACCCTTATTCAAGTGACATGACATCAGTTTTCACACACTGCCCCTGAACACGAACGCTGCCTTTATGTGATAAGAGTTTTGCTCTTTGGTCACCACAAGGTTGGGCACAGGGCCTCTTGATAAAAACAGCTCGTTAGTTTTGTTTCTATGGTTCCCTCCCATGGTAGCCTGTGCAGCTTCATACAGCGGACACCTCCTTGGTTGCCCGCCAAAAGGTAAACTGTAATCTAGGTCAAAGTTGAAATCATTTAAAGTCAAAGTCGAGTGCAGCGCTCAGCGACAATTTCAGCATTACTTTAACCATGAATGCAGTAGAAGTCCCAAACACCTAAAGGAACCTTTAAAAAAACGTCAATGTCTGTGGAGTACCCCTTTATAATGAATTAACAAAGAAATCACAGCAAAGCTTCCACTGCAACAGCTGCCACAAGTCACCAACTCTCATTGAAATGAACGACTGCTGGCTGCTCATAAATCTGTTGGTGTGACTGCACAGTGATGTTACTGTGCTGACAAATCTCCATCTGCTATTTTTCAGAGCGTTCCTTTGATCTGCTCACTAAATCTCTGGCTCTCATTACCTCCAATATTATCTCTCCACCATTCCTTTATATTCAGCTCTACCACATGCAAACAAACTGCTACTGTGTCTTCAAATGGTTCACCTTTACAAGGACTGGTGGGTTTTCATTTAGAATTGCTGAACATTTACTTGAACAACTGAGAACAAGACAGCAGTGTGTAGGTTCACTTTGCCTAATTTTGGTTGAGCTTTTTGTTACCCAGCAGCCCCTGCAACAAGTAGACCATGGCCGTGTCTCGTTTCTGAGATTCCCCTCCTCGACTCCTATCCTCGAGACTTAGTCCCGCCCACAGGAGATGCGAGCGGAGGAGTCGAGGAGGGGAGCCGAGGAGAGAGGAGGGGAAGCAGCAGGCGGTTAGAGAAATGAGAACTCCTCTCCTCTGAGCGGTCATTTTAAAGAGACGTCCATTAATGATGACAATGCTCGGTCCTCGATGTGCATTTAGAGAAATGAGATGTCCTTCAACATGGCGCGCTGAAATTCATTTCCGGGTCACTACCGGAGGACCGAGGAGTCGAGGAGGGGGAATCTTTGAAATGAGACACGGCCCATGTGGGTGTGCCTCTGGATGCTCGTCTGTCACAACAATAATCTATGACCTTCTAGGATTACTTAATCTGATCCAGTGACCATTTTAAAAGACAAAAATACAGTTGTAGTTCTGATCACAGCGTAAGAACATACTATACTTATACAAAGCTTATTGGACCGTCTTCTGCCACAATCCTGACAGGGTTGCAGGAGGAGAAAAGAAAGAGCGACGGTATAGGAATAGTGAAACTAATTCACACGAAGTTGAATGATAAACCAGAAGAGAGTGGCACACACACACACACACACACACCACACACACACACACACACACACACACACACACACCACACACACACACACACACACACACACACACACACACACACACACATCACACACACACACACAACACACCACACACACACACACACACACACACACACACACACACACCACACACACACACACACACACACACACACACACACACACACACACACACACACACACACACACACACACACACACACACACACACACCTTTCAGAGAGCCGCCGCCAACAACCACAGCAGTTTATTTTCCAGCTGTTGCTATAGAAACAGCAAAGCTGCCAGAGCGTACATGCTCACTCTTTATGTCTACATCTCGCTGTCAACTCACTGCGCTTTAGTTTCAATTATATAGAGAACCATGAGCCCAAATAAATCAACCTCAAATGAATCCCTTCCCTCTCTTACATTGGTGTGTTTGTATCAAGCGGCAAACTGTGGGGTTGAGCCGGGACGCCAATACGGAAGTGCCACACACTGCAGTTCATATATTGGCCGATAGGCGATGGCTGCAGAAAGGAGCAATTTCCATAGACCCCCATGTTAAAATGCCCAATTTTACAGCAGAAAAAAACATGTTTCTACCCCTGGCTCCATACATTTTATTATCAATATAGTTAGATTCCACCTTCATGATTATGGATCTGTGAGTGAATTGTTTTCTAACACGACCCTTTTATTTATATTAGGTTTTAAAGTTTTTGCATAAATTAGGGCGTGGTCACATTGAGTGACGGCTCTGTGAAGTGACTGCTGCTGCTAGCTTCTTGTCTCTCTGCTAGCTGCTCCGTGAAGCTAGCTACAGGGACTCTGCCTGCTCAGCTCATCCAGGAAACACAACTTGAAGCCGGCCGTGGTTGTTTGTTATTCATGCTTATATATCGGACTATTGTGATTCGCTCTGCGGTTAAAACAGACGGTGCATGAATGCGGTTTTGCGGTAAGTGAAATTCGAGTACTTTATTTATGTGTTAATGATTGTAATCAGCTACGTAATGAATGTTAAAGGTGGGATAGGTAATTTTGGAGAAACCGGCTCGAGTGCGCAAGAATTTGAAAATACACAACCGGTAACAATCTGCCACTTCCTTACAGAGCCCCTCCTCCAACACACACGAACGCGCACATGACCAATAAGGGCACGAGATAAGTTTGTGCACAGATGGAAGGCTGACAGGCAGGTAGGCCATCCAGTTATTTTAGCCGGGCCGGCTAAAATGATTGGTCGTGCTTTTTACAGTACCACGGCTTCCACAGATGACATTTTTTTATGGATTTTTTGTCAAAGCACTTCAGATATTCATTGCTATCGGGATGTTAAGAGCATTCCATGGAATATAACAAAAAGTGTATCTTGAGCCGGTTTCTCAAACTTACCTACCCCAACTTTAAGTCTTGGGTTAGCGTGTAAGCGAGTGGTAGCTACATCGGTGCCAACGATATTAATAGCAGCCTCCAAGTTAAAATCATAGACTATATATATATAAAGGTTAAAACGAAATAGACAAGCGTTAAGTGGGATAATACTGTAGAACAAACGGCTTCTGTTTGAGGTTGATAAAATAAGGTCATCCTTGTAACTTAGAGATATATTTTATTATGTAGGTAGAACTGTATGCATCGCTAGACAAGCTAACGTCGAAGTAGTGTATGTGAAATCAACCTCACAATAACATGTGTGTATATTACAAATAATGTCATATTTCAAGATGATTACTTAGATATTACAATATGGTTGGTTGAGCTGGAGTTCATTATCGAGCTTACACGTTAACGTCACAGTCATCTGAAGAACGAACCCAAACCTTGTTGTTTTTATTAATTGCATTACCAAATTGGTATCAAATAAACAGTAAGCATTGGTAACACAACTTCCAAAGTTACAGTAAAATAAAAAGGCCCCTGACTCGGACAATACACAATCCAACATGTTCAACAGAAGAGAATCAGTTATATTGTTTGTACACATGGTACTTTACATATATATATATATATATATATATATATATATATATATCTGTTTGTTTAAGGTGTCCAGGTGATGCAGACAGGCTGGACCAGAGAGTGAGAGACAGAACTGGACTCCTCACAGCAGTGAACTTCAGCTCAGGTACAAAGACTCTTTTTTTTCATACTGTACAAAGAATCAAGAAAGATATTGGTTTAAATAAATGAAGTATTGACTTTAATACACTGATATGCATTCCATTAAACAATACTAAATAGTAGATCACCTACACATCAGTTAAGTTGAGGGTTTTTTCCATGCAAAAAGTTACATTTAGATATTTAGCAATATGACTTTGTCAGCTTTCTAATTTGATGTATTGAAGGTAAAGATATTTAACACATAGTGAGAACTGCTACTATTTATCTCTCAATATTGTCTGTAAAAAACGTGGTAAAAGTTATACTTTCAGTGAGACAACAGAGCAAGCTTCTACAGTTGCACTACGTTTTGTAACAGTTCAATATTATTTTGATAATAGCATATATTTCAATGTTGATGAACTTCATACTGTTCATTCATAATCTGATTGTCTTTGTAGCTCATTGTTGAAATAAAAAAAAAAACATTACAATTGCAAAATAATTATATCTACAGCCCCTAAACACACAAACACACCGCTTTCATAAATAACACACTTGTTCTGCAATAATATGTTTTATGTTTCCTGTCATTTTTGTTAGGAAAGGACATGCCTAAAAGACAGGACATTTTCTCCTTCTCTGAGGGTCAAAAAGAACATCCAAGAGGAACATTAAAAGCTGATGTTATGAGATTTTAAGACCAGTACAGGACATTCACTAATGGCACATTTCCACTGCAGCGGGGTAGCCCCGTTTAAGCGTCCCTAAGCGTCCTCACTCAGGCCTCGGGCTGCCTCGCTGGCCGTCCGAGGCCGTGGCGCATTTCCATTACAGTTTAGGACCTGGGGTAGCAACGCAGTGTAGGCGGGGCGATCGGCTTCACATTTCGAGTTGTTCCGTCGAGCTCCCGCTGGATTTTATCATCCCCAATGAGATGTAGGAACGTCGTCACCTCCTCGGTCGACCACGGTGTGCTTTTCTTCGACGTTGCCATTTTTGTAGCTCCTTCGTTTACAAAAATGCTGTGTATAAAAATGCTGCAAGCTTGCTTCTAGATATATATGTGACGCTAGGGATGATCTCGCGCGCAATCTTGTGACGATTCTCTCTGACCAATCAGCAGTCGAGAGTGTTGACGTCACTAGTTCAGCCCTGGCCCTGGCCTGATAGAACCACGATTTTATGGGGCCGGAAAAAGAGGGAAAAAGTACCCGCTAGCCGGTGCTGCGCTATATGGAAAGGCCACCAAAAACTGGAAGCTTGAGGACGATTAAGGACGCTTAAACGGGGCTACCCGCTGCAGTGGAAATGCGCCATAAGAAACTACTTTTATTGTGAAAACAGTCAGCTGATCGAATGCAGCTATTTCCACATCTACACTCCATCAGCTGATTATTTCTATTCGCCTCACTTTATGAGCTTCACATCACGTGTGCCTTGTACCGCAGAGTTTGCAACGTCACAAATAAATAGGGCCAATCTTCAGTCGGATGTGAATGTGTAATCTAACATTTTCAGTAAGAATAATGGACGAAAGGAGTGCAAATACAAATACAATTTATTGAAATGTGAACCAAAAGTGAATCAAACATGTTTTAAATAAAAAGCACATATGGACAGAAGGTGTAAACCTATTATATAAGTAAACACATTTAGTCAAATAACGTGACAGACTAGGCCTGTGCAGCTGGTATCAGCTGTGCCCAGCATGGGCTCCTCCATCAGGCCTGGTCCTCCTCGCTGAGGAAAGACCCTCAGTCCTCTCCAAACCAACAGACAGGACGTCCATCACACGGAGGTTTCTCCCTGAAGTCTCTGCAGCTCTCTGGACACCATGCTGTCTCAATCCGTCCACACTGAATATGAGAGGGGAAAAATGAAAATAATAAATGCTTTAGACAATAAGAAATATAAAGTTGACTGTTGAGTTGCTCAGTTTTTTTAGATTGTCAATACTATTACTGTATAACTAATATCTCAGGTTAAGAGGCACATTCAAATAAAGATTGGTCTTTAAATACATGTTGTCTTTTGAATTGTTTGTCGAAAGTGAAGGATCTAGAACTGGTACTTAGTTTTAATGATACAGTCTGGTTATTATGCTGTTTGGAGGAGGCCTCACAGGTAAGAGCACTAACTAGCTACCATCACATGTACCTTAGCTTGACTTAAATGTATTAAACGTATAGTTAAGTGATATCAAAATATAAATAACTAATGTCATGCAAACATATTAATATTTGCTTGATTGCAGTGTGTACTAATTTACTAATAAAGGACTGGCTTATCTATAGCCAGTTGAGTAGCACTTGAAATGTTTGGCTCTATGAAACCTGATGTACTTATATGATTCTGTTTTCTTCAAGGTTGTGTCTTCCTGGTCGAATGTACTTATTGTAAGTCGCTTTGGATAAAAGCGTCAGCTAAATGCAATGTAATGTAATGAATTTAACACAATTGCATACAAACGTTAAGAGATTTTAAGATTCTGAAGTATTATGCTAAAAACTCAATAACTTAGATTATTATTTATAGTTTTGCTGAATAGTTTCATGTCCGCTTACCTTGGAAACGTAAAATGCGACGGCAGTGGGCAGATGGGGAGCATGTTAGCTTAGCTTGGTAGCTTCAGCTAGCTCTGGAACTTCCAGCTCGGTGGCAGCAGGTCCCGCCTCTTTGCCCTTATTTGGAGCAGGCTGGATCAGGCGGGAGTTGAACTCTGACGTCACTGTCGAGCTGTTAGTGGCCGACTCCGCCTACTAAGGGCTTCTCTGCAACTCTGCAGAATCCTATGGGTGACGTCACGGACACTAAGTCCATTTATATATACAGTCTATGGTTATAGTGGAGAAACTGGAAGAGCAGTCTGTGTGGGGGGGGGGTTCTCCAAGCCATTTGTTGTAGTTGCATTACTTCATACAAGTCTTTGGCTTTGTATTTGGCTAGCAGAGTCATGATAATAAAGACAATTGATGATGCTGTGATAATAGCAGGTATTTGTGTCTCAATGACTCCTAATTTGCTGTGAGTGCAGAGAGAGTCACAGAGCTGCACTCACAGGGCTGGGCCCACGGTGCAGCTCTTACCCCATTCACACCAAGGCTTTTCCCGTTCTAGCTCCGTGCTAGAGCTTTTCTGGTTCAGAACCGGTTCATCTCCCGCTCTTTTCACACCGCCCAGAGTCCAACTGGTACATTCAAAAGTTCTTACACAGTTACACAGTGGGCCAAAATTAAAAAATGGGTACTAGTAGAGGGCCGGACTGGTTCAATGTTTATTGCAAAACTTATTGAAATGAACTTATTGCACATATTAAACCTGGAACTAACAAAGCTTAAATGATTGCCTATAAAAACATTACACAGGGTTAGGCTTTTTGTTGTTGTTGTTGTTAGAGGTTGATGCCGCCCCTGCCCCTACCCCCGCCGTAAGCGTGACGTGCTTGCTTTCTAGGCCGACAACTTTTTGGTGCTTGAAACTAACCGGATTCCGGAGCTTAGAGGCGGCTCTGCTGCGGTGTGAACAGGAAAAAAACTGTGCTTTTCAAGCTCCAGCTCCGAACCGGCCCTGGAACCGCGTTGGTGTGAAAGGGGCAAGAGCTGCACTCACAGGGCTGGGCCCACGGTGCGGAGGGAATAAAGACAGTAATAAACAAGCTCAACAGTAACAACATCAACAGGCTCGCGTCACATCACATGATCAAGGACTTGACTGTATCTGTTTCCTTTTATTGTGCCAAATCTGACTAATAACTGCTCTCAAATGAAATTCACTCTGCTGGATTCACCGTGTCTCTGGATGATGCGAAAGCAGACATGACAGCCTTTGGATTCTAAACTAATCTGGGACTTGAGTGAAAAAAACTTGTTGGTATCAATCTGGACGTAAACCCCGCTTCTTCTCTGGCGTAACTAAACACAAATGACAAAATGACCCGAGGTGGAGATTTGCTCTGTGTCCTGGGTGTATGTAGAATTACAATGCCGATAAAATGATAGAAAAATGAATAATGTCTTAAGATGATCCCATCCAAAACCGTGATATAATACCGTCACAGCAAAAAAACTAAAAACAATACTGTAGTACATTTTAGGTCTTGGCCCACGCCTCCATTTAATTACTCTTGCCTTCCAGTATTGTATCTATGACATTTCTTAAAGGATCATCATGCTATGCTATTATGCTATATTTGAATAATATATTGTAGGGCCCAAGGTATATTTATACATTTTCTTTTTCAAAATACCAAACAGATCATGCATTTTAGCCATGCCTCATTTCGCAGTATTTTGCTCTCCTCCACCCTGTCTTTGCATGCGCTGCAGCTGCAACCTCTCATTCCCCTGATAGGTGGAGAGTTGGCCATATAGATGGAGCTCCTCGTCACTGACGTCAGACTATTTTCAAATCTGTATCAGTCTGTATCAGATCCGTTGCAGCCCCGTTTTTAGAGATTTGGGTATGGAGGAAAAGAGAGAGGGTTGTGTTTTCTGACACTTGGTGAGTTCCCTGACACACCGGGGACACATATTCATGTATAAAAGACGTACAAAAGTGCATTTTGCATGATAGGTCCCCTTTAAAGAGGCCGTCCTCTGCTTTTTGGGCTTTTCCCTTTCCTGTAGTGTGTTATACTGTATAGGTGTTTGTGCTTAGAAATGCTCTGCAAAGGCCCACATCCCTGTGTTCCCTCCAGAAGAACTTTCTCTCCCATACACTCCCCCCCTGCCTGAAACACAGCTAACCAATCAGAGCAGACTGCGCTCTGTTGTCAGACAGAGGGTGAAAAGAGGTGCTGCAGCACAGGCAGTATGAGAAAAAGAAAGTGCTTTTTGAACGTTAAGGCATTGTAATATCTCACAGTAGAGAGACTAAATCCAAATATGAACCTGAAAATGAGCAGAATATGTCTTCTTTAATATCTTTAAAGTTCTTAAATATACATTTCTGTCTTTGTGAGTCATAACAGACCTGCAGAGACACAATTAGTGTCTCCATAAGCCAAGTTAAGGGGAAATAAGTTCAATGTGCACTGAAACATTTATGTGAAAGGTAGGGCCCCCTCTCTACACCAAACCTACCATCTCTCCATTTCCCTTCTCTCTCTTCTTATTCTCCTTCCAATTGCAACACCTTCTCCCCCTCTCTTTGCATGCAGCTGAGAAAATAGTCCCATTGCTTTTAGATACTCCTTACTCTGGGCTCCAGCTCCATTTCCCTGGTTTCCTGACACCGTACACCACCAACAACCAGATGGAGGGAGGGGGAGGAAAGGAGGACAAGAGAGAGAGCAAAGGGAAAGAGAGAAAGAGAGAACAAGAGCAATACAAACACAAGACATACCGAGAGGGAGAAGCCGAGGAGGGAGAAAAAAAATACAGAGATCTCCAAGATTTGAGCTCCCACCATCTGGTTTGAGCTTCAGGAATAAGAATTTGATTACATGACTTTCCCCTAAAAACACAGAGGGGGGATTGTTGAGAGAACTGCTGCTACAGCAAATGAGACTGGTTACAGTCCAGGTCTGAACATACCCAGAGGATTTCCTCATGGGGAAATAAGTGGCATACATTAGAGTGTTCTCACAGCGCCATGAATCTTCCCACGTTAAAATACTGACTTAACACATCACATACAAGTTCAAAAACTAGCCCCGCTGTGCTTATTTTCGGTAAGCAGAAAACTACCAAGAGAGAATAGAATATGTTTGTTATAGCAATAACAATGTAGGAAGCTACTTGCTTAAGGCAAACAATGTCTTTTGAAAAATAATTATTGTTGATTTAAACTTGAGTCGCAAAAAAGTCCAACAGGTCAAGACACAGATCCGTCAGACATCAGTTGGAAACAGATGATCTAAAGCTCTTTGGGAAGGTCACTGAGGTGAGCACATGTTGCTAAGAATCCCCCTTTGCACAGATAAACAGGGCAGTACAGAAGGTCAAAGTTGAAGCAGTAAAGCTCTGGACAAAACTGAGGACAAGGTAAAAACTTGCAAAGAGTAGACAACCCACATATATAGATTGTCTAGCCGACCTGCACAGATTTCAAGTCTTTGATAAACAGGAAGAAACATAAAGCTTAGAACTAAGTACAGATTTACAGAGGGACAGCGGTCAACAGTTGTATTGCGTGTCGTGTCCCACTCTTAGCGCTCCTTTAAACTTTGATTTCAATTGTTCAACTCAGCGTCTGATTGACTGAATTTGATTTGGCTGCGCTCCCCCGGCTGTGACATCTTGCAGGAGAAAGTGATTTAAACTTGGCTTAACTTGGTGGGAGTGGGCAATTAAAAAAAGAAACCAATGAACAGGTCATGAACTGCTCAGCAGCATCAACCAAATGTACTACATAATTCAATTTACCATCTTTTCTGAATCTGTCCAAGCATTTCCTGTTATACCGCAAGCACATGATCCACATTAGCGAGCATGTGTTAACATATTTTGTAGGGATGTCCCGATCACCTTTTTTTGCTCCCGATCCGATTCCGATCATTTGATTTTGACAATCTGCCGATACTGATTTTTCCCGATCCGATCTTTATGCAATGCATTAAGAAAAAAAAAAGTAACAGCTGGTCATCCAACGCGATGAATTCAGCTATCTTGGCTGTTATTGTTTTGCCCTTTTCACTGTTCTGGGGAAGTTTCTCTTTCCTTTTCAAAGTCTCTGAAAGTGTCGGTTGTTTCAGTGCCGTTACCCGAGTGGCCGCTGTATACTCGTCGTGTTGTTGTTTGTGTTTGTTTCTCAGGTGGCGTATTAGATTGGTCGTGTTGAACGTAGCTCTGTTCTTTCCACCACGCGGAACCTCCTTCTTGCAAACATTGCATCTGGCTGTTACACTGCCTTCGCTTTCAATTTTATAATACTTCCAAACTCCTGACATTTTCTCTGTCCCGACTCCCGAGTCACCAGCTGAACGTAGCCTCTCGTTAGCTTACTGCTACTATTAGACACTGCGCCCACTCTGTTGCCAGATTTGAGAGGAATAAGCAACCAGGTCTGAAAATAAGCCCAAAAGAAGCAACACATACATGATGTTGAGTCATTTTAAACCAAAACTAAGGCCTCAGGATGACTTTAAGACGTGAACATGGTCATTTTTGTTTTGTAACATTAAATAAAATAATAAAAACATTTTATAAAAAAAAAGAAAAAGATCCTGATCCCTGATTTTTTTCACCCGATTCCGATCTTTTGAAAATCACGTGATCGGCTCCGATCCCCGATCATGTGATCGGATCGGGACATGTCTAATATTTTCTATTATTATTTGAAGGTATTTAGGGATGGGTGACTGTGGCTGTGAGGTAGTGTGATCATACTCCAATCCAATCAGAAGGTTGGTGGTTTGATCCCAGGAAAGTGAACTCTGAAAAGCTCTTGATGACATGGCCATGGGTATACATGTGTGAGAATGGGTGAATTATAAATGGTATATGTAAAAGAGCTTTGAGGGGTCTTAAAGCCTCGAAAAGCGCTAAGTAAACGTAGTATTAGGCCTTCTTCTTACTGGACAACATTGTGTCTTTTATAATTCAGTAATCACACTGCAGTGACTAAAATTGCCCGACACGCGTTACTTCGTTACTTTTATAAAATCAGTAATCACACTACAGTTAGATTCTCCCTTTGACGTAACATTTGCGCAACTTGCGCGTCCACGTGCAGTGCTGCATAAACATGGCTGAGGCAACAGCGATAACTCTCGAGGGGTGGAGGTCTGCCCATTATTTTGAGTTCGTCTGAAGAAAGGACAGGAATGTGACGGTGAGGTGCAAACTGTGTCCAGGCCAGAAGCTGTTATCCACTGCTGCAAACACCACGTCAAACCTCAACAAGCACCTGCAAAGAACACATGCTAACGTGAAGCTAATAGCTAAGGAGGACCTCCGAATCCAGGGTGAGAATCCACCCTCCGCAGTCTGCGTGATCTGCCTGTAGGGAGGGGCGGCCCTGCGAGTAAAGTAACGCGTTAGAGTAACGAAGTAAAGTAATATATTACTTTTTTTTTTAAAAGTAATATGTAATATATAACGTTTTTTTAGTAACGACCCACAGGTAAGGTAATTGTGTGTAAAATGGTAAACTGCTTCAATCGACATTTAGTTAGATTGACTTCTATGCTAACTAGCAGACTAGGGTTGTCCTTCATGTGGCAATTTAAATTGATCTATACCTCCCAGACTAAGAAGCTAATCATTTTGGATCTTCCACTCACACAAAATGGTTAACATTAGCTTTGCTTTGTTACACATTTGAGCTTGTTGTGAAGTCAGCTTGGCAAAATACATACGTCACTTATCTTTTTCCATAATACGATTTGGCAGGTATTTATTATGTCATTAATATCCTGACTTAGCCATGCCTTACTGTAAGCATGTGAAAGAGAAGGAAGAGTTACTCATGTTTAGAAATGACATGGCTTAGGTGTTTACTATATGATGTTATATTTACAGGCAATGAAAGCACACCTTGCAACCTACTGATCCTGAAAAGCTTGTTTTCCACTCTGCTGGGAGGTGCAGCAGACTGCAGCATTCCTATTGTACACAACATTTACTAAATATTTGAGCAATCAGACCCCAGACGGTGGGATCTCCCTGGTTCCTTCCACCAAAAGCAATGGGATTTTACCATTTGATTTTTTATTACAGAAAATAGGACTGCAGTTCATGACACTTAAACATTTAGTTCAGCAGGATGATCTCAACATATCATCCCTAATCAGTTGTAATTACATAATTCCAACATTATTTACGATTGCAGGCTGGATTCATTCCACTGTAACGGCCCGTCCACACTACAGCGTCGACAGCTTCAATCTGCTCATTGACTTTGAATGGGGTGACGTCACGTTGCCGCTTTTTTTCGCCGAACTGAATTGTGGGTAGATTAGCGGTCCGTCTCCGCCGGAGTAGCCAGCGCCAGCCAATCAAATCCCGTTTCTGAAAATCTGACAGCTCAAGCCGTAGCCAATCAAACCGCGTCTAAGCTGGGAGAGATATCCCGCCGTTCATTTCTATATATTTCAAAAAAAGATGGAGGAGAAACTAATTATCGCCGTAGCAAATCACCCGGTTTTGTATGACCAGACCCTCTTCACCTACCGGGATACAAACCGGAGGAACCAGGCATGGAGGGAGGTGGCAGAGACAGTGGGTGAAACTGGTAGGTTTGCGCCTGTTTGGGGAGTTTATATATATATTGCTCCCATAAAATCCCCGGGGGTTTTTGCTTTGTATGTCGGGGGCGGGAGATTCATGTGATTGGTTGTTGGTCGCGTTGCTTGAATAACATCCCCAAGCTTCAGACACGCCCAGCTCCAAGCTTTTTTTGAAGCTGTAGTGTGGACGCTCCGTAATAAACATGTTGGAACACTCCTTACAGGGACACATTACATCCAACATAGATATAAGACCTGAGCTCCAGTTTCTATGCAAGTATATTCCCAAATATTATAATGTCCAAATCTTATTATATCAGACTCAGCACCTCATGCAATTACTGAAGTGAACTTCATTGACTTTACTAAGTCAGTGTATATAAACAAATCACATCATTCTCCCAGGATCAGTTTGTATTAGCATTGCATATATCTGTGTGTTGTAACATCAACCCAGTCAAACGATTTGACACTAAATCCCATTAATTTAGTCAATATGACCAATTACATTTTGTCCCATAAAAATGCAGAACTGTGTCACAGGACTTAAATTCCAGCACAGTACATCTGACGTGCATGTACAAATCTTAAATAAAGGCTGAATGTCAGGTTCACATTATAGTTATTGTTACACATAATGGACTGGATCCATCTTGGTACATTCTGTCATGCAGAATGCAGCATAGAGGTAGGAGGGTTATGGAAGTTATAAAAAGAAATGTCGGCACTCGGCAGGCTTGAAAGCCTTAAATGCTCACCTGCTCCCTATACTTAGACCAAGGCCTTGGGCCCCATATTGACCTGTGACAACCCTTTTACAAAAAATGTTGTTCATTATCGCACAGAAAGTTGTGTTTGAAAGTTGCATTAGAGAACAGGAGGACCTTTTGTCCTTTCCACTACATTCCTATCCTCCATTATAGCAAGTTTTGCAACTACTATTCCTAAATATAAACAGGCAGAGACTCACAGAATACTTTTGCTTCATTCACAAACTGCTTCGCAACAGATAACTGGCAATCAAGTAACACAAAGAAATCCGTGCAGAGCCACACAATGTCCATTAATGACGATACATTTGCCTTTCTTCCTGTCAGCTATCCTATGGTTGCCAGGTTACTTTGGGCACGGCTGGCTAATAATATCTTCAACATGACAGCTGTACCTGACACTCCTTCACAGATGTACTTGGAAAACGAAAAATGTTCCACCTCACCGATACTTAACAAAAGTTACACATCGTTACGTCTGACTCACCTGCTGTGAGCACGGTCATGACGTGTTTGCTAGCATTAGCTTTAGTCTCATTAGCCAATCAAGGCTAGCTATTTAACAACTATTTATATTACAAAATGAACACTGCTGTTTTAGTGTAGTATCTGTTAACTGTTTGTTAAAACGTGTCATTTCTTGTTTTCTAAGTCCGCATTTATGTAGACAATTAGAGGACTGAGGTCACAAGTTAGCAGGAGGACGTTAACAAGTTAGCGAGACAAGCTAACAAAGTTAAATCCCATCAGCAGCTCGATTTTTTCCATGAGGTTAAATAACAGTTTTTTAGGTTACTTTCAGTAATATTATATATTATCTTGGTACTTACACAACGCTTCTCGAAATCATCCAGGACACCATGTTTTCTGTCTTTGTTGTGCAGGGCTGTGTCAGCCCGGTGTTAACAGTGGCTAGCCTTAGCCTGTCGCTTTAGCTGTAAACTTCTTCAGACAAAACTTCGATGTGCGGATCCAAGAACAGCTAGCTATCTCTGCTGCGACATGTCAGACAACGTTAAGTCTTACTGCTCTGTTTTTGTAGCCATAGTTAAGCGATGGAGTATCTATCCAGTATGTATCCTGTCGTTTTGTTGCATTCCCCCAGGTTTCCTCCTTCTCTCTATACTTTGCTCCCACCAGTTCCTGGCACCAGAACGGTGCTCAGATAGACCGTGACGTCGACAGGAAAGGAACAGCCTCCCGAGCCCAACTATTGGCCAGTTCACCTTGTTTACAACAAATAACAACTATCATTGGGTCTCCATGTTTGCCCATGTGACTTTTGCGTTTGACAGAAGCGATGGAACTTCAAACTCACCGACCTGGTCTCTGATTGGTCTGTCTTCGATTCGTGGCGAATTCCAACCAACGGGTGAGGCAGGCAATAAACTGTTGGTGGATTTCCCAGCGTTGTCTATGGGCAACATTTTCATGGCAAAGAAAATTACTTATATGTTCTAGTGTCCTTAGTAAAGAGTGACAGGTTCCTCCTTAATACCAGATGCTTGCCGTTTTCAACACACCTAACTAATTATTGCAGAGGACATGAAGAAATCTTAATAAACCCCTTTGAGAACGATTAAAACCAGCATTCCCTTCCTCATTAGAAACATATATCGTTATTGACTGCAGATTCGTGTAAATCATTGATCCATCGCCATCTTCTTAAAAATAAGTATTCAAATATAATTGACCAAATAAAAGAATCGAATTGTCTTTCTTTGCAGAAACAAACATGGAACTGTCATGATTTTCGTTTTTGTGTTTACAAACTTAGTTTCCTAGTCTTAGTGTTCTCTGTCGGTTTGTCCTCGTCCCCTTCAATGGTCCTGTCAGGTTTCCCTGTGCTCCTGTACATTTTGTTCCTCGTGATATGTACATGTTTAGTTTTTCTTTGTTAATCAATATTTTATAATTAAAAGGCTCGCTTACGGTTAAATCTACTGCAATTTCATTGTTTTTACTGGGTCCCACTCCCTGCCAAACCCTGACAGAAACAAGGAGAATAAGAGAACACATCTTCCAAGGATGTAGATTGTAGAAATAAGTGGGTCCTTCACATTTGAATGAATCTAAAACAGTTCAATAAAACACATGTTCTTGAATGTTCTCTGCCCAGAGCTTAAATCCTAAAAGGTTTCCAAATGTGCATTGTGCAGGGATTGGCCTGTAAAATCATATTTGCTTTTAACTATTTGTCATGCATCTCTCAGGCTGGCTTGCGCCTGTACTAAACCTTAGATTCAGATGTATTCTCTTCCATATTGTTGACATGCATCTACATTGCTGTATTCTGCATGCATTACAGTTTAAAAGACAACATTTGTTCTATATTAACACTTGGTTGATAGAGAGAAAATGTGCCAAAGCAACATACAAAAACAGTGGTTGGGAAATAAATGATTGTATTCATTTATTCCTCAAGGACAGTGGCTCTGGAAAAGACAGCGCACTGGATACCTGAAATACAGATTCCGCAGACTGCCTTTGTCTGGCTCATCACGTAAACCACACCAGTCTTTAGGTCGTAATCATATTCATTACAGTTTTCCATACACAGAATTTGGCACACACAATCCCCATCTGTGAGCTCCAGCACGCCTGTCTCTGTGTGTGCATGTGTTGCGTATAGTGATATCTGAGCTCATAAACATGTGTGTGAGCTTGTATGTGTGCAGCTATGAGCTTGTGACTTTCTATTTATGCAGATGTGCATGTTAGTGACCACATGCTGATATGCACATGGTCTGTGTACATATGCGGGTGCATGGGGGAGGAGGCAGGTTGCGTTCGTGGCTACTTGATATTCATGGAGGCGGCTGCTGCAGTGTGCAGTAGTGAGGGAGATCCCAGTGGAGCCTCATGGTCACACTGCCCGTCTGGGCCATCGTGAGCATCAGGATCAGCTGAACACAAAACACCTTCACACCAGGCATTCAGCGGCTCCAATGCTAACCTCACAGCACTGTTTTACACCCAGCAGAACAAATCTAGTTAGAAATGGACAAAATGCAAATGAATCATACTGAAGCAATATATTTAAAATCATCTATTAGTTAAAAACTATGTTGTATGTGGAATACCATTATTGCATCTTAAAGCCATGCACTCATGTAATATGTATTTGACATGACACACTATGTTAATATTCCTGTCAGCTGTTAAATGTCTTACTCCACCACTATGACCTGCTCGGTGCTTTTTCCTGCTTCTCTCATGTTCAGTTCAATTCATTCTTCATTTCCCAATAGGGGAATTTTGACTTGCAGCAGAGCACAACAAACAACAACAGAAAGCACATAACAATACATGAACAAAATGTTGTCTCATGAGCATTTAGCATTTATTTTTCCCAGCATCATTCCATCTTTCTCTTTTTCTTTTCTCCCCTCTTGCACACCACCCTGAAATGGCTTCAGTGTGTGTGACTCTCATACTTCTCACCCAAACCTCTACACTGTCTGTCCTCTGTCCTCACTCTGCACACACATCACAAGAACACATGCAGGCAATCGTCCATAAAGCCACTTGCACAGAGAAGACACACACAATCCTTCCATCTCTTGTTCTCCTTCTGTTGTTCTGCCTCATTCTCTCCTTCACCACTTCTCTCTCTGTCGGAGGCAAGACAATGGAAACTGGTCAATCCACTGAGAAACAAAGAGACCGTCAGTTGCTTTTACATACAAGTTAAATGAGGTGTAAAATACAGATATAAGCAGCAGATAATAATGATAATACAATACACTTTACATCACATCCCTGTACTACATTCAAACCAGATCTGCTTCAAATAGAAATATAACAACCTGCTTAATAGTTGTATGGAACCAAGAATTTGTCAAAACAAGAAGTCTAATTTCTATGCATTACATTTTTAGAAAGTTTGATATCATTTAGAAAGCCAAATTGATTATCTAGACTGCTGGAGTTACTGACATCAAAAAGGACATCAAACTGATGGTCATATGCATCCCTTGGGAGTCACCATGGCTCTGAATGACCTGCTGACAGGAAACAACAGTTACAGGGTTAAGAAAAGACCCTTAAATAACCTCATCAAATGAGCAGCAGAGGAACAGACATGTTCTATAAAACAGGAGATTAGGAAGAAGCAGATTTAAAGCAGTTTCCTGAGATTTCACACGCTGCAGGAGAAGATTGATCTCTCATTTTGAAAGCAGTGCTCTTTGAGCAGTCACCCTTATCAGCCGTTACATATGAACATTATGACGACAGCCCTTGTGCTCTTATGGTGGCTTGATGGTTTTAGAAATCTGTTGTAATTTGAAAGGGAAAATCGTAGTTTGTTTGCTAATTTTTGTTACAAATACTGTAATAATAACACATTTTCTATTCAGATGTGTTTTCCTTCTTCAGTTGGAGTCGGCCATTTGTTTGTATTTATTTCAGTATTGCAATTACAATAGTTGTTTAATCTGACAATGTATTTCATAGCTAAAGCAGATACATGCAGAGTTTCAAGCCTGTTGTAATCTTCAATCAGAAAAGAATGGAAAACAACGGAGGCCTTACACAGTGTGATTTGTTGTTAATAGAAAAACATAAACGTGGTACTTTAAACACTATTTCCACAATTTTAAAATGTTTATATTTGAGCTATATTTACTTCCCCACTTCCTTACATTTTAGCTGTTCATTCATTTCATTCATGCAACGGTTATTTGCACAAGGTGGTTCAATGAGGTTGTTAAACCCCTTTTGCATAAGTGGTGCCCTGTGTACGGATACAAATGCAGAGATCCTTTGTCACACGTTGCCATCATAATTGACTGAAACATAAAGCTGCATCTGAACAAAAGGGAAAATGAAATAAATAAAAGGAAGATAAAACAGATTTCAAACAAGCACTAATTAAAAAATCAAATGAAATATATTAAAAAAAATATATATTATAAAATGTAATGCTGTTATATATATAATATATAAAATACATTCACACTTACATTTTATAAGTATATATTTAATTGATATATATTTTAAACGTCAACATTCCCTACATTTCTTCCAAGCCTATTATTAAGGCTATATCACAGCTTTTTTTGTTTTGTTTACCACCGTAATACCATAGCGTAATACCAGCAGTAAAACTACAACGTACCATAGTAGACGTGTTACAACAGTTGTAATAGAAGCAGTTGTCTAAAAACTCTTGGTGTCAGCAGTAGTCGTGGCAGTTGCTATGAGCGCACATACAAGTATTTTCACCATCATAGTGCCCTTCTTTTCAACTGAGCGGAGGGACACAATCGTGCTGCGGCCAGTGAAAGCCTTGGGATCCAGCGGAGATACACACGTATGGATAGCGGCGGTGATGCGGTTCAGTGTTCCACCGTTTTTTCACGCTGAGAGAAAAGAGACTGACGCTCGAGCGGGTGGAGACTGCTACACATTTAAATCCCCCGGGTCGGTTATTCAGCAACAAACAACGTTTCTTTTTTTTATTTTCTTTCTATCGTTGGAGTCTTTAGAACTGGGTTAATGTCGTAAATGACAGGTCGGTAAGGGCGTCGTTGTTGGGAAGTTTTTTCGAGGGGGGGGTTTGACCAGCAAAGGGGCCATGGCAGTCGAGGCTCGGCCGGAGCTGGTCGGGAAGCGGTTCCTCTGTGTCAGCGGGGAAGAGTCGCCTGAAATCGGCGACACAGGTCGGTGGCCTTGGAGGTCCGGTGTCATACGAGCCGTTAACCACCGTGACAACGACAGTCTGGACCTGACGGTAAGGGAAACGCTGACTTTGTCCTCTTTTTCGGTCTGTTACATGCAAAGCAAATGGGAACATCTCTGTGGTTGGTGGGCAGCCAGCGAGGCACTGGTGTAGGCTTGCGGAGCGGAAATTATTGTGTGGCTTTCTCTGGGTTATTATGGATGGTAATTCACTGTTTCGCTCAAATATTTGTCATTGTTCTTTTATAAGTTTGACTAGTGTTTCAACCACTTAGCTTGCACGTTAATAGAAGGCAGACTACCAGTAGGGGTTAGGGAAATTAAACAGCTAGATCTGGTCAACATACTGCTTATTTACATCAACATCTTCAGACTAGTTTGACTATTACACCATGTACTGTGGCTGACAAGCGGCATGCCTTCATATTCAGTCAGTGCTCAGAATGGTTACCCAGCGCAATGGGTTCATGCATTGTGTCGAAGGTATAACGTTGTTGTAAATTGTTAATATCAAACTAATGAATTTGTCATCGAGTAACCGCTGGTGTTCGGTCTTATATCAGGCTGTCCTCTGATAGCTGCTGCGTTTGGACACCATGTGTAGGAATTTCAGCCTCAAATGCTATAATCTGCTGTATACTGCAAATCAGCTGACGGAGGTATGGTTAGCTCTCTTTAGATTTACCTCGCGTTACAGCATTCACGTCGAGTTAATCCCTGTTATCTCGTGGTTATTGGTCACAATCCCCTTTATTTGAGCGTGATAATCGCCCGGAGAGCTTCGTCTGCCCCGGGTTTCTGGCGGACAACAATCCCTGCGACTCGGACAGACAGACAGGCATTTTGAGACTTGTAAAAACATACAACTGGCTTTGTGTTTGCTAAACACTGAGCAGTTTGTGTTCTTGTCAAATATTGTCTGCAATTTGAAAACATTACCATGCATACTTGTAGAGCTTTAAGGAGAAGGCAATGTTCCCGCTTGAGGTGTAATTATTGCCTTCTTAAGCTTATCAAGTCAAGTGTGATGAAAAGATATTAGTCAGATTTCCTCCCTCATTCAAAAAGTGCTATTTTTATAACATGCCAAAACCAGCAAACAATGAAATATTTGCCCTGGCTGGCACATCCTCAGTCCTGTGTCCCTGTACACTGAGCCTGCTCCCTGCTTTCTTTTGTTCACACAATGCTTCTATCTGCAGATCACTGGCCAAACCCCTCAACTGCTCGGATTTGACCATTAGTGTGATGTCTGGGTGAATGGTATCACACGTATAGATGGCAAGTCCTCAGATATGACTACGTTTATAAATGAATATCACCTAATGATCATTGGTCTCTGATAGGGTGCCATTTCAATCAGAGCCATCGGTGCTAGGTCACTTCTCCTGCCTGCATATGCATTTGAAACATGTCAGTTTGACATGCTTTGACTACTAATGGTAGTCTGTAAGTGATGCAGAGCGTGGATAAATAGCAAGTATCACATTAGATCAAGTTGTCTTTTTATTCGTCACCGATGTGATGTCATTCTATGAACCGAATACACTGTCAGAGCTGAACACTGCTCTAATGGGAAATTGCATGCTCCCTCATCTACGCAGCATATTGCATACTTGTTTAAATATCGCACAACAATCATGCTCCCAGCTTTCTAATTCCTTTGTAGAATTGGTGTGATGTGGTTTAGGCAGTGAGTAGTGTTCTGGTTTAATTCCATACAATGGGGCACAGTCTCATTAGCAAGGGGCTTAACTAGCTGAGTGAATACAGTGGAGAAGGGTTGGAGATTAGATCAGAAGAAGTGTGTCAAGCCAAGCTGTCAGGTCTTTGTCAAGTGTATGGTCACTAAGGCTTCTGGTTCATAGCTTTACTGCAGGCTATATTGTAAACAACTGCACTGCCATTTCAAGTTCATGATTCAATACATATGAATATAAATGCATATAGATAAGTCTGAGATCACTAGCCATCAAACAACTCCAATCTGTTTGGTGAAAGGGTATCACTGGTTACAAGAACAACATTTCATGTCTTTGTTTAGCACAACCAAACTCTTCTCAAATAGCTAGGCTGAATGATACAAAATAGAGCTGAAAACTGTCATTTATTATTGTTCCTGGGTTGTCATGTTATAATGGTGATTTCATGGTTCTAACGTTACACAGTCACTGCATTTGATTGTCTACAATGAAAGTAACTCATTGTTTTGAGCCATGGCCAGTTGTTGGCATCTAAGGCCCTGTGAAATAGTGAAAAGCATTTTAGGACATCTTATGAACCAAATAATGAATGAATCCGTTCATTGAGAAAACGAGGTGAATCATTCATGAAAACAGTCATTAGATGCCGCCCTGCTTTAATATGATTATGACTTTAAACTTCATCAGTAGCTATAAAGCTATGATATGTGCATTGTAAGATAGTTTTATTATTTCTATTGAGATGTCAGATCATTCAAGATGTTCAATGGAGTATTTGTGGTTGGGGGAGCAGTAGACTAGTCCAGTCTGACCGGCTTAGTGATGACGTGGGCTCAACTATTAACAGAAGGACAAACAAATAGGTCCAATATTAGAACTACGGATGCATTTTGTATTCATTTCTTTGCCAACCCTGTGTATAGGATCGACTTGATGATGGCAGTTATAACGATGTAGTGTATGTTAACACATGGTAATAACTGTGGCTTTCCTAACTGCTTGTTCCTATTTGAATGTATTGTTGGTCATGAATGCACAGCTTCAGTTCATACATCGTGTGACCATTAGTCCTTATTAAGCAATGCGCTGATGACCATATAATAAATACCATTTCATGGATTTGATATAACGCAACAGTGAGGGTTCAGGCTCTGTCCTGGTTCTTGTTTTTTAATCTTGACGCTGCTTATCAAAGATATTGAGCAAATAGCATGTGTACAGGGTAGGACTTTTGTTTACTGAGCCTATATCTGAACTGAATGTTATCACTAATAATGATAGCAGCAATGCAGTTGTTTGCTCACAAAACATTTGGTGTCGTACTGTTTGTTCCTACTTGATATACTTCATGATAGTCCTGCTCTTCCGGAAGAAGAACCCTTGTTCTTTTGGATCCTGTCATTAAAAGAAGTTCAGGAAACTATTAAAATACAGTACTCCATTAGTGGCACTGTAAACTCCTTAGTAGTGACCCGTAGTAACAGCCGTGTGGACACTTGGTTTTCGGTGGAGCTTGAGGAACACTGACTCCCACTGAAAGGAAAAGCTCAGCAGCCTACTCTGGCACATTAGGCCTTAAACTGCTCCACTCCTCTGGATTCACAATGAATGGAAAGAGCGGGGCCGCCGGGTCATTGCCTATAGGAGCCTTTGTTTTCCATTACAGTCCACCGTGTGTGTGTTAGTGTGTGTACAGTAGCCGTGCCGCTGGTTGGTTTGTAGGTCTGTGGGCTGAGGTTCATGTCTGTGTGGCTAATCAGCAGAAAGACAAGCTGTGACGGGGAGAACCTTCCACATAGAGAATCCATGCATGCTTGTTGCAGTGCGGCAGTTCTAGCAGCTCACACACACCTTTCTAAGCTATGTTTGAGTGTGTTTCGGGTCGTCAATAACAGCATTGTGTAGACTACCAACACAATCCAGAGACTTTAAAAGCTCTTCATATATAATGGGTTGACTCAATACGTTTAGGGACTCTCTGAGTACGCTTCAGGTGTGTTTTCATATTTATGTTTACCATTTCTCACAGTGCAGCATGTCTTTGTGCTGAAGTCTACAGGTAGCACAGAAACGCCCATGTTTCTGTGCTCTGCTTTCATTTAAAACTAGCTGTAATCAAACATTTCAGTACAATCAGGGAAGAGAGGCTAAAAGTAGTCAATGGCGTCACGAGGAGTCTGTATTTATTCAGTTGATATTTGCACAGTAAGCTGCAGTATTGCTATGTGACGGCCAGGTTATGTGGCAGCGCGGTAACTGGATATTCAGAGTGTTAGTGGTTTGTTTTCTGGTGCCTAAGGAAACAAAATGTAATCTGAAGCCAGGATGGGCTGGCTGGATGTACCCTTCCCCCACCTCTCTTACACGCACAGTGCACAGTGCTACATACGGCAGCCATAAAGTCTCCTATAGACTTGCAGGCTTCCCAGATAACCCTGGGAATACATTAGGCTCTACTCCCCGACAGCTGCTGTGTTTCCTGCAGGACGGACCTGAATGGTGTACTGTGCTACACTACTTCTGTTCTCATCGCAAGGTGGAAATGGAATTTGTATTTTAGAGGCATACACTGCAAAAAATACAACATGTCTATTTAGAAAACTGACAAAAAAAACAGCCATGGCAAAATGAGAAGCAAAACAACTATCTGCAGTGCACAAGAGGTTTGTACACATATCACACTGACCACCAAGTTGATCTCCAAGCTCGAAGGATCGTGTTCTGTTTTGCTCCTAACCTTTCATATCATGGTAATTCTGCCTATTTTTCCTATTCTTTCTGAGAAATCTTTCATTCAAAACCTTATTTTGTGACAATTCCTGGCCCAAAAAGGCATTCACACAAACGCACTTCATCTCATGACCTCAGTTTGCAACGAGACTTAAGATTGAGAAATGAGTGTGATTTGGTGTGAATGTGTGGCCTTTTAGACGCTGTAGCAAGAGTTTAGGTGAAGTTACAGGGATACCTATATTTGTACTGCCTGAAATGATGTTCGAGGCCGGGAAGGACATCTAAAAGGGTTGGTCGGCTTTGCTGGTGTATTGGATAAGGTACCGTAGATGTAGAATGAATCGTCTTGGCGTTGGAAAAGGATTTTAGTTTACAACTAATATGTCTGGTAAAGAGAAACATGCTTAACTATGTCTTGTTGTCCTGAACCCAGAGTGTTTTTAGTAAAACATCCAGCTCAGACTGTGACTGTGTCCTCTTGAATATTAATGAAAAACCCTCAGCCTGTCTGAGTGCTGTTATCTCCATCACACCATTACACTTTGTTAAGTAGGGAGCAATTGTTTTGAACATTATTCAGACTCAGCTCTCTGAACTAAAGCTTCTTTTAAATGTGGATAAAACCAAGGTAATGCTCTTTTCTAAAGCTAAGAAGACACCAGAGCATGTTTTAGATATTGTAACTACGCAAGGAATACAACTTGAAGTGGTTACCTGTTACAAATACCTTGGTATCTGGCTTGATGATTGTCTCACTTTTAAACTTCATGTCAATAACCTGCTTAAAAAGCTGAGGGTTAGGCTAGGTTTTTTCTACATGAACAAGTCCTGTTTCTCGCTTGAAGCCAGGAAAAGGCACTGTGACCTTTTGACCTGTGCTGGACTATGGTGATCTGATGTATATGAATGCACCTGATCAAGTTAGATGCTGCGTATCACAGCGCGCTAAGATTTGTGACAAACTGTAAAGCATTAACCCATCACTGTACCCTGTATGCAAGGGCTAGTTTGCTTTCACTAACTGTACGGCGGCTCAGTCACTGGTACATTTTTATATACAAAGCCATGTTAGGGAAACTTCCATCTTATATCTGCTCCCTGATCTCACGGCGAATTGTAAGTGGCTACTGCCTGAGATCGCATGCTGTGGTTTTATTAAATGTGCAAACTGCTAGGACTGTCTTAGGGAAGACAGCTTTTAGATGCGCAGCTCCTCTGTCTTGGAATAGTCTGCAACTGAAATGGAAACTGAACAATCTGGTGCCACTAAATGTTTTTAAAGCTCGGTCGGATGCTACTCAATCGGAAGCTGTTGGTACCTGCTCATGTGGATAGTTATTGTAAATTGTAATCCCTGTAATGATGATGTATGATGTCCTTTTTGTTGTTCTGTTTATGTTTCATGTGGAACTACTTGAGCAGGTCTCCCTTGAAAAAGAGATCAGTGATCTCAATGCGATACACCTGGGTAAATAAAGGTTTGAAATGAAATGAAAAACACATCATCCCCTGTACTTCCAACTGCTCTCAATGAAATCCGTCCTTCACTGATTTGAGATAACAGAGTTGATAAAGAATGTGTATGTTTTCAGATTTACAGATGTATAGACTTTCTTCAAAGTCCCCCTATTGTTGTGGTGGAAATCCTCTTTTATTGGGTTAAGACCACTATTGGACACTAATAGCTTCTACTAGTCCTACTATAGTTCAACCCTGTGTGTGTGTGGGTTTTCTTAAATGTCCTTTGCAAGTCTCCATTGAAACACAAGTGTCAGTCCAAGTCAGACCCAGAGTTGTCCTGTGTGTTTTTGAGCACTGCTGTCAGGGATTACTTTACCAAAGAATGCGAGGGAAGCTACTTTGGTGTAGCTAGTAATGAGGAGGTTGTGCTTGTTCAGTTTGAAACATAGACCAAATGTAGTTCATTGATGTCCATCTAGACTGGCTCCTTTCTTCTCAGTAGAAGACGAGACATCACCCACTGTTTATATTCTACTTATTTCTGGGGCAGGGACACAGGCTGAGCAGAGTGTATCGCTAGAAGTAGTAATCACTACTTATTCCCGCCTTATGTGAGAAAGCTGGGCCCAATGGAATGCTGCCTTACCTGTCTGTGCAACACGTCTGTCTGCAGACCTCACTGACACCAGTTGACCCCAAAATGTAGTACATTATCTTGTCATCATCAATTTCATTCCATTTACACGCTTGCTCTTTGCCAGGGGGACACCACAAGGAGATGAATGACAGTCGGCCTGCTTTCCAGTCTCTCTACTCCAATTTCAAACAGGCTCCCTTTTGTTCTCAAGAATAGTTTGTCCTATCCGAGCAATACAAAGAAAGGAAACCACTTCAAATCAAAAAATAATAGTAAGCTCATGATTGAATTGTACATTGTGATGTGAGCCAGTGTCCTCAGCACGGTTGTATCTGTTCCTAGAATTAACAGACACATTTAGATGAGCTTGTTTGCAGCTTCTAAAGGCCCAGACACACCAAGCCGATTTCGGCCGTCGATAGATGTCTGGCCGTCGATTGGTGTGTCCCGCTTCGTCGTGTCTTTTCGGCCGTGCCGACACCTTCCGCCGCCGATTCGACATGTTGAATCGGCCGCGGAGCCTGCAGAGGCTGTCGGCAAAATAAATCATTCTGATTGGCTGTTCAGCTTAGCGAAACACTATTTGCCTGAATGGGAGTGGAGCAGTACAGTACTTAAGTACATGTACTTTGTTACTGTCCACAATCTGCCTAGAAGTATTTTAATGTTGTAGTTCTTCAAGTTGGTCATTTTTAAATGTTTTAAAAATATACTGTTAGTAGTTAAACCAATAATAATGCTATGGCTGCAACTGACAGTTATGTAGGCACATTTTAATTTTTTCTTAACACTGTGTGACACTTTCATTCTGAAAGAAAGAGGTGAAATGTGCTAACGTGACGGCCATCTTGGTGTTGGTGACGTATGCAGGACCAGAGATGTAGTTCATTGAGCGCTTCACACGAACAAATGTGTTACTTCACAGTTTTACGACACATTTTAATTTTTTTGACTTTCAAAATGATCTTTTAAATTGACAGACATCATATGTGTAATTCGTGGCACGATTCAAACGGGATCAAAAGATATTCTTTCTCTCTCCATTGACATCAATACATGATTTTTCCAAAATAATGTCCCATGGAGGTCCACCGGAAAGGGAGGGACTTCGCCTCTCTATTAGTTGTTTGTATATATCACGCAGTCTGTCTTCTGGTTGCCTCTTTTGAATGACTAATACACACTACCGCCCCCTGCTGGCAAGGAGAGTTATTGCCACTCACGCATGCGCAGTTCGTACGTGCTACTTGGCCGTCGGCTGAAGTCTTTGCGGTGTGTTCCAGTGCGACTGTTTGGCCAAGACGCAGAGACGCGAGACGACACAACAGTCGTGTTCCGTCGGGACGTGTTCTTTGGTGTCAGTTTGGTGTGCCGGGGCCTTAACCCCCTTCACTTTAGCCCAGACCCTAACCTTTTCTGTTGTCCCCCTCTTGTTTGTCTTGTTGTATTCTCTATTGTCCTTTTCTCCCAGTCCTGTCATTACCCCCCCCCAACACCCTGACCTCTCATTTCCTTTCTGCTCCTGGTCTCCCCTGTCTTGTCCCATGATGTTCTTTCACAATCACATTTGAATATCTGGATAATGTGTTTTAACAGGCATTGTAGACATAACCAGGCAGCATTTACAAAGTCCCTAAAACTATTCTAATTGATGTTCAAATAAGCAATACTGTTATTTAGACTATTTTCGAAGGCACAGGTTTAATACTTATTTGTGCAAAAAAAATCACAAAATATATTGGAAAAAAATCGTATTTTTGAAACTAAGCTCCCTCTTTGCCCTTTATGCTCAGAATAACCCTTACATGTTAAAGCCATGGACAGTTCATACATAACTTCCATGTATATGACTGTCTACTCTGCATCATTCTGCTTGACTAACAGTGTCATGTCATTGCATGTCCTAGTCTTATTTTCATGTCTTATTTATAGCTTGGTGCTTTAGTAGCTTCATTTGGTCACATATGTTTCTTTTCTTAGCTTGGTCCCTTTCATTTACTCTTTAAATGAGTCTTGACTTTCATTCCTTGTAGCATTCTAAAGGGCTGAGACGCACACTGGCTTTGTGCTGTTGCTGCATGACTCACTGGCTGGCTTTCTGATATTACAGATGAACAGAGAGAGAGAGAGAGAGAATGAGGGAGAGATGGGCAGATGAAGGGAGGAGGGAGGAGGGAGAGAAATGTGTCAGAGAGGTGAAGTGAACGAGAGAGTGAATGTTATGTGAAAAATGAAGAGAAGGAGAGAGGCAGGGAGAGCTGTGTACTCTCATTAGTCGTTTGGTTTTCCAGCCAGCCCGGCTCTCTGGCAGAGAGCGAGAACGACAGAGCAGAGGAGGAGAGAAAGAGAACGAGAGAGAGAGAGAAAATGGGAATGTGAGAGAGACGGAGAGAGAGGGGTTTCTTTCTCCTCTGTCTGGCCTCTCTCCCATAGCAACAGTGGCTTAGCCACGTGAACGCCAGTTCCTTTGAGTTCACCCACTGCACACAATTTAACTCCTTCAGCACCGGATTGCAGCAGCAGCTCAGAGAACTCACACAGAATAAACATAGTGTCTGATTCCACCAACTGAATACCTGCACAACGCTCACAGAACAGAATAGGTTACATTGAGAACAGACGGTGTAGAAACAGAATGTGTATCGTGAGTCCAGTGACTAATACATCATTCTGTGTCTTGACTACCAAATAGAGTACCACCATATAGAGTGCAGTAGAATATCAGTATAGAATAGAGTTGTACAGAGTGGAATGGATTATTGTCATGTAGAGCAGAATAACACGTCTACATATAGAGGGGAATAGAATGCCATCACATATAGTGGAATACAATGTTGTCTATAGAGGGGAATAGAAAACGGTGTGTAGAGGGGAATAGAAAACGGTGTGTAGAGGGGAATAGAAAACGGTGTGTAGAGGGGAATAGAAAACGGTGTGTAGAGGGGAATAGAAAACGGTGTGTAGAGGGGAATAGAAAACGGTGTGTAGAGGGGAATAGAAAATGACTTAGAGAGAGACGTAAGATGTCGTCATATAGAACGGAATACAATAGATCTGTGATTTATAGCGGAATAGAATATCATCATGACAGTGGGTAGAATTGTGTGACTTGTAGTAAAACAGAGTAAAGTGCAAAAGAAGGCTGTCATATAGGGGAATAGAACCGGCACATAGTGTGTCATAGAAGGCAGGTATAGAAAGTGGAGTCATAACGAAATAGAAGAAGAGAGTAGAAAAGTGTGTGCAGATGTATAACGTGGAATTGATACAGTACTTTAGCGTGTCAAACTAAACAGAGGAATGATTGTTGACTGGAGCCAGTGTTGGACAAAAGTTGGTTCCTGTGGTTTCCTGGGCGAGGGAAAGTGGAACTCCATTCAGTGACTTTTCTAATCACTGTATACCAGACACAATGCTGTCAGCCTTGGTTTTAGGGTCATAGATAATGCGGGTTTAAAAGCAAAGAAAAAAAAAAGTTAACTGGTCTTGACGTGAAGTGATGATGCTGATGACGCGACGTCATCAGCTCGCGCATCACAGAAGGTAAACAACACCGTAGAGAGAACGTGTGGAGCTCACACGAGAGAGAAAACACCAAGATGAACACATCTAATCCATCTCATTTACCGACCAACATTTCTGCTGAAGACCGGGCAAAGCAGTACCCCGATGTCTCGCACGGAAGTGGGGGGAAACTATTCTGCACCCCGTGCAACTGTGTTGGAGCATAAGAGAACATCGACGGTGACGACCCACTTTGATTCATTCAAACATTCGAACATGCTTTCTGCTGCTGCGGACAAGAACGCCAAACAACTCACGTTCACCGAGGCATCGACCTCCAAAACCCTTTGAGGGCTACAAGACACGAGGTGAGAAGCCTCTGTGTGTGTGTGTGTGTGTGTGTGTGTGTGTGTGTGTGTGTGTGAGAGAGAGAGAATAAATAAACATTGCATGTGTTTGATTGAATAGTAAAGGGGAGTAACGTTAGTGGCAGGTTGTTCGTGAGAGAGAATAAATAAATAAAACTTCCCAATATTTATTTTTTCCGCATATTTCGCAATTTCACCTATAAAATCCCATAACCCGCACGTTTGATCGCATAATCAAGGAGTTTAGCCCGCGTTTTTCTGGAGGGTCGAAAAAGCATATTATTCAACAAAAAGTGATATTAACATTAAGAAGGCTGCACCCTCAGCAGTGCTTACTACTGCAGTTTGAATGAAGTGGTATTGCCTCACGCGGGGTAGACTTGGTATTTGACGTGTCTCAGCTGGAATGTGAAACGCAATTAAACAAGTTACCTCTTGTTACCTGGGAGAGGACGGACTCCCTCTCAAAGAACTCACCCTGCTTCTCTCTCTGTCTCTGAGAGCGACAGTGTCTCTCACTGGAACCAATCTGCTTTTTTACTACAAATAAATACATGTTTAATCTATAACCTGTCAGAGAGAAATGTCCAACTGTCTTCCAACCAACAGCCAACACCTAATGGATCAACAACAATCTCAAGGGAGTAAAGAAGCACTTGATCCCAGCTGAGAAGCTTGAACTAGGACATGTGTAGCTCATTTGTTTTGCTTTATATATGGCTTATAATGCAAATGATCTAACACCGGCTAACTGTTTTGACTATGTAAACAACCATTTCCATTAGTCATGTACTATGAAAACCCCATATCACGTAAACGATCTAAAAGTGGATAGGACTGAAAATGAGGATACTAATGCAAATGTGAAGTCAGTGAATGCCACGGTCCTTATCTGCTCCTGCTGTACTGCTCAGTGGCTGAAAGCACGTGTGCTATGACCACATCCCAAAGAACTGCAGAGAAGCCGCCCTCACACTGCTGTGGGGAAGTGGCATGGATTGAAATGCACTTCTTTCACTGCCACACACACACACACACACCTGGTCAGCTGTGGATGCAAGTGTCATTTGTAGCAGTTGAACAAAAACAGTTTGACATTGTACGGATAAATGAATGAATACATATTGAAGGTTGTGCTGCTCTACCAGGGCATACATACAAATGTATTGTAATTTAAATTGTGTTTTTTTATTTGAAACTAATCCAGACCTGTATCAGTGCTAGTCAAGTGTCTGAAAAAATGTAAACGCTAATTGACTGATTACTTCCTTTATAGCCCTATATAAAACATATGATTATATATATTGTCAAGAACTTAATGGCTCTAATAGCTAGATAGATAAGGTGGTAAATCATTAGTGTTGCAATTGTCACATATATCATCTGTGAGCAGTCAGTCAGCGTGGCAGTTAAAAAGCTGTGCAGCTTGTCAGACAGGCAGACTGTGTGTTGTGCAGGCTGTCACCTCACCATTGACTCACCTTACCTTCCTGTCCCACGTCCTGCTGAGCTCCATGTCTCTGCACTCATACTGCTTTGTCTCTGTGTTGGAGAGACAGAGGGACATGAGAGACTGGAACAGCTCCAGCACGACACACCTTGCTGTAAAAGTGTGTTGGCACTGCAGTGACTGAACTCTAACACACACCTTCTGTAGTGAGGCGTGGCTGTCGTAGTGGAGTCCTGCAGTGTAATGAGGCTTGTGAATGGAGAGCGGAGCCCTGTGGTGGCTTTATTAACATGCTGTGATTTAGGAGGGGGGCTCCATCCCGTCACACCGAGACAATATATGTAAGGAGGAGTCCATTGAATCTGTTAAAAGTCAGACTTACATATTCCCAAGCCTTTAGTTAGCAATTTGGATGTTCCCACTTAGTGTAACTGTACCTGTACTCATGACATTATATGTTTTTTACTCTAGGAAAGTTGCTTGTTGAGTAGTGGTGTTTAAAGGCTGCTGTATCCTCAAGAGACATTTTCTTTGCTACTGGAAATGTTACTTTTGAACGTTTGTAAATGTCCTTAACTCAGCAGAAGTTTAGCATGAGCGTGCTTTAAATATGTAACTGTTTAACAGTTACACCATGTCAACTGTTTTCAATCTGACTCAAAACCATCAACCAAGTTGAACTTAATATGTATATGAATTACAGGTCTCATATGTAAACACTGTTGTTTGAACTTAGGACTAGATAACATGCCACGATGCACTCTTAAATGTCATGTGTGTATGTGCTATCTGTATGGTTGTGTATTTGTGTGTGTGTCCGGTGAAGGATAGTGGATGTAGTGGTGTGTGAAGTCCAAAGTTTCTGTTGACACTGTAACAGTACATTGTTACAGCTTCTCCTGAAACGTGTCATACCATGAACTGTGTTTTCTCTTATTATATTGTAAATTGGTTGTTTTTATTTTGCCAAATAGGTTGAAAAAACATTTTCCCTGGGTGATTTATTTATGCAGAAAAAACCATGTGAGAGTAAGAATCTAAATAGCAAATAGTTTATAAGGTTAAGATCTTAAAACAGCCTGAAATCCCCTTTTTAAGTTGTGGTTCTTTTTTATTGGACCCACTTGGTTTCTGGGTTCAACCAGAAACAAGCTGCTTTTGCCAGTTCCGTTTTCTGTGTCTTGAACTAGGTCTATTGTTATGCAGCAAAAATATAAATATGGCTTTGCAAAACCCTAACCTACTCAATAGTGGAAACATAGAAGCCTTCAGAACAAAGGTCACTCAAAATATAAGTGAATGTGCGGCCCACCTGAGGGGTCTGACAGTGTGCCGTGAGACTGTTGAGCAGCATTGACAAAGGCCAGCGAGAGCAGAGAGGTAACATGAGATTGTTCCTTGAGAATCTAGGGCAAGGTTCCTTCTCCACACATGTACCGGTCTGTGTGTGTTCAGCTTGCCTGGGTGCTGCCAAGTGTGCATGCATATATGTATCATGCATAGTGTATACTGGCCCTGCAATGGGATTTGTCAGCGAGTGTGTAGTGTTGAGAGTGTAAAAGCATGTGTGTTTGGTCCAGGCGTGCGTATGCATGATCACTTTTGTGTGTGCATATTTATACTTGGTTTGTGTGTGTGTGTGTGTGTGTGTGTGTGTGTGTGTGTGTGTGTGTGTGTGTGTGAGTGTGTGTGTCAGTGTAGCAGATGAAGGCAGGGAGGGGTGCTCTACTGCTGGATCCATTGATTGGTTCCATACAGACTGAAACCTGACCTTCACAGCAGATGTCTGTAAGGCTGCCAAAGTCATGCACGCACACACACACACACACACACACACACACACACACACACACACACACACACACACACACACACACACACACACACACACACACACACACACACACACACACACACACACACACACACACACACACATGAGTACACAGCTCTACCCTTATTATGTTGTTCTGGCTTGCAGTGTGTTTGTGTCTAAGTGTGTGTCAGTCTATGTGTCTTATCACCCTGTCTTCATCTGTGTGTGTGTGTCTGTGTTTCCCAGCGTGACCACGACAGGCTAACCTAATTTCCAACAAGATCCCTGGGGTTTATTTGACATTTTAAAAATTGACATGCGTCCAAAAGTACAGTTTGCCCAATTCACAAATGATAGGCTAGAAGAGGAAGCATGATGAAGTGCTGTTCTCTCCTTCAGTGACAGCAGGAAAGGCCTGAGGCTCCTGAACGCATCTGCACCCATTGTCTAATAACACCAACCGCAGCAGAGCCAAACATGGAGCAGGCATGCACACAGACTTTAGTTCTTCAACCCTGCTGGCTGCTGCATGAAGGCCAGAGCAGCACAGTGTGTCACCTCTCTGTGATATTTCTCAGCTCTCAGACAGCTTTAGCATGATGGAGAGAGAGGGACATTTTGATACTTGTTCTTTGTGAATTTCAGATTGGAGAACCACCGTGTATAGATTATTTAGAAATCAAGTACATAGTTAAACTTCTTCATCATTTATCAGAAATGAATCTTCTGGTTTGAAAAGCACAGTGTTACAGTTAGTTACACTGTGCCTACTCTTAACCCTCTTGTCGTGAACAATCGGATCGATTCACTACTTTCATCTCTTAGAAATAGTGTGTTTTACATTTGATCGCCTCAAGATCACCACTTTCATTACATTTTGTGTGGTTTAGTCAACTTTGTAACACCTATGGTGGTCCTGGTCAAAAATGGCCGCCATAGGAAATGAATGAGCAACCCTAGATTATGTTCTTCCATCAATAAGTGCAAACCTAAATCGACAACCATGTTCATTTTGGAAAACAGTTTCAGTGTCTATTTTTCGTATATTCACTGCAGTTATTCATGTAACCAGTTGTCTGAGACATTGTTTACAGCCTCAATACATTTAGGTGATGATTAAAGTGTTCTTTGTTAATGTAAGAGCACTTAAAACCGACTGGTCAAATTTGAGCGGGAACACCAAAGAAAGGGGGGAGAATCTAACACGACAGGAGGGTAGTGTTACCGCTTCACCACTATTGCAGATAATACCACCCTCTGCTAACATTTCCTCTACAACTATTACATTACTAAAATACTAGCAGTACTGCTGCCATTGCTGTTTTTACTTTATTTGTTGTTTGGTTTATGGCTTACAATAGTCAATGGTTAATTATTTTCCTCAGTCCGGCTTACAAAAATCTCCCCCACAAAAAAATGATTGTACATTGTAAACACCTATCCATTAAACTATTACCCAGAGCTCTTTCTGTTACATCATTATGGTACAAACAATAATATGTACCATTACTCTTGCAACTGCTTCCGATACTGCTGCTGCCATTTGTGTCTGTGACTGTTGCTGTCACCATAAAGGCAGGCTGTGATGTTGATTCAGTGAAGAATGTGTGTGTAATGGAGCCAAAGTACATGTGTGCCCATACACTCCTGCAGCCACACTGTACACAGTGGCTGAGCCTCTGTACCCGGACTTTAGGTTTTGTTTGAACAGTTAGACGTATTTCTGTTATGAGGCAGATATTCAGTCCAGAGGATTTGCATGGTCCCTGACTGCCAGCTAGGAACATAACTGTCACACTTTAGAGTATAATGGCGCGTTTCCACTGCAGCGGGTAGCTCGCTTTAAGCGTGCCGAGCCGTGCGGGGCCCGTTTTTGGTTGCGTTTCCACTTGGCCTAGTTTTGGCCCGGGGCTACTTTTTCACCTTTTTTCTGGCCCGACTAAATCGTGGTTCTAGGGCCAGGAACAACCAGGCTGAGTCGGGCTGAGTATGCTAAACTAGAGAGAGAATCGCTGGCAAGGGGGCTACAACTACAACAAGATGAACATATTTGACCGTGATTTAATTGTAATACACGTTTCAAAATGATGCCGAAGTAACAACATACTGATACCGGTTAGTAAAAACCATGAATTAATGCTTTGACAAGTCTGCAGACAGACGGCAGGCGAAACACCTTTTAAAATGCGTGTTTTCTGAATGTAGCTTGGCTAAGCTAACGTTGTATATGCTCCGACCGTCCACACTCACAACAACGGCCTACAGACATAAATAAACCAGCGACTGTATTCGCCATGACACAGGCAGTCTGTGGTTTGTACTTGTTTAACTTTTGTCAAGTTTCTGAACAGATATGAGGAGCTGTGAGCTCTGAGTGCTAACAGCTAACGGCTGTGTTGTTTTTCTGGGGCGCTCATTGAAGATGACGTCACGGCTCCGCCTACACTGCGTTACTATAGTAACTAACCCAGTTCCTAAACTGTAATGGAAGCGCAGCATCAAAGTGAGCCGGGCCTAATAAGGCCTAACCAAACCGAGCGAGGCCTGCAGTGGAAACGCGCCATAACTGAACTGTGGAGGACACAATGAGCACACACACTGATAGAGGTCATAAAGACACTTCTACACACTGATTTAAGCTGTTTGGCACTCAGAGCTTTTCATCAACATTAACCTTCTTATCAGTGATTACAGTAAGGCTGGGCCATTACCCAATATTATTGTCATTTAATAACTTACTGTGAAAAGGGATCATGATGATTACTTCATTTTGCAACATGCATTTGTTAATTAAAATAATCCCCAGCATTATTCAGTGTTTTTCACATGAATTCTGTGATTTTTGAAGTTACATTTTGCTGCAGAATAGAGTTCATGCATTTCATTTAAACATGAGTGATTATTATTATTGATAATCATTGGATATTGTAATAGTGCAATGCTGCCCCCCATATTCACAATTATAGCTGTCGAAACACGTGTCGATGTTTCCTGACTGTAGAGCTTGACCTTGGACCCAAGTAGTGCGTGTGTTTGTGTGCATGTTGGTACTTTGAATTCATTGAATGCCATCTCTTACCGCATCTCTCAGCTGCGTGAACTGAAAGAGCTTTTTAAAACGTTACTGCTGAAGTCCTTGCTGGCAGTGAGTGATGTTGTAGGTGTTTAACACATGGATGAATTGTTACAGGACCATCAGGGTCAGGCAGACTATTGACAGATTGAAATGACAACAGTGGGAGCTGATTTAGCTTTTTATCAGAGAATGCCACACTACAAAATGAAACTCCTGGTTAGCTATGGTAAGAAAGAAACTTTACTTTGTTGAGTTTTGATATTGGACGAGGTAGATGATTACATATATTGTGTCTTGTGCAGAAATCCAGCAGAATAACTAAAAGAGTGCTGGTGTTTTACTTCAGTCTGTCAGTCATGATTAGTATACTAAACTCATTATTGAGACCATTAGGTTATGTTGCACTCTCACCAAGCGTTAGCCCGGTGGACAATCAAATCTTCAAACTCATGTATGTCTTAAAAAATAACTCAATGAGGGAAGAGAAACTCTAATCTTCACCAAACAAACAGAACCTTCTAAGCTTGATGATAGGGAGACTGTTTTTAAAAATGTAATTCTAGTATTTCGTATTAACGACCAAAACAGACAAACAAAACAATTAACTGTCAATGTTTTCAGAGACACGCTGAAATGTGAATACTAGGTTGTAGGTCGAGCTGTGACCGTACCTTAACAGATGCCTGTGCTTTTCCCACCAGTTGTAAGCACCAGGTTACAATCTAGAGTTAATGATCGTTGTTCCATCCATAATTCAGCACTGTGCACTAGCTTTTTTCTAGACTAGAAAGGACATGACTTAGTGCTGGTGAGTGTGCGTGTGTTCATGGCATATGGGTGTGCGTACAAAAAACACGTGCGTATTTAAGTGAAACAATATGCATGTGAGGATGTGCGTGTGTGCTCCATTTTGCAGGAGGCAGCCTGTGTGTGTGCACATGCTCATTTCAAGCCAGGAAACATGCAATTTGAAACGGTGGGATGGTGGAATTTCTAGCCCACATGCTGTAGCAGGAGACGGAGACACGTGAGCCGGTTGACCTCAAACCATCTCTGAGAGAGAGGGAGGGGGAGGGGGAGGGGGAGGGGGAGAACAGCACAGTGGTAAAAGACAGACAGAGAGAGAGAAAGAAAAAGTTTCGGTTCAAAT